>NW_021634091.1:0-22236 GCF_004799145.2 Neltuma alba | reverse complement strand
AAGGCTGTATGGAACAGCAGTCACATGCCAGATTTCAACAAAATAAGCTTTGACTTACTCCCTATTCATGTTGTTTCTAAATTTTACAGGTGAAAGGAGGTTAGTGCATATCTTCAATCACACTTCTATTTACAAATTTAAAGTTTCAACCGCTAAGCATGATGGCACCTTGAAATTTAACAAGCACAAACGTAAGAGTCAGCGAGAGAAGAAAAACCATTGCAGTTGAAACGCAAAATGGATTCAAATGAAGAACTACTTCCACGCAAAAAACTAGGGGAATTCAATCTCACAATGGACAACTGATTAGCAGATGCTTCTTTGGAAATGATGCTGGCCTTCCAAGCATTCAGCTTATCTAGCAGTGTACGCACTTCCTCCTCTGGAGCAGCAACTCGTATTCTTAGTGGACACCGTTTAATTGGAAAGTGCTTTTGAAGCTCTTGAATAACTTCCAGCGCCTTCATAATTATTTTAAGAGTTACACTTTATTTAAAACAAACAAAATAAAATGATTTAAATGTAAATGAATAGAACTCAAATCTAGTCAACAGATTAGATTGTTAATTAGGATGGGAAGTAAACTGTTCTTTCATAGAATAATCATTATTTGCGACGAGATCAACTTAGAATGTGCTCACACTTCACATTATGATAGAACGGCTTGACAATTGATGTCCATCATATGCCTTTAAAAATATCTAAGAAAAAATAAAAAGTAAATTGACCTGCTTCTTTGAACTGCTGTTTGGATCGACAGCAAAATGTATTTCGCGCATTAGTCTTTCAATCATATTGATTGTGTAAGGACGTTGAGTTTCAGGATTGTATGTCTTCTGCATAGCAATGGTTGCGATATCCCTGAACTGATTTGAAAGAATAGATTCCCTCTCTTTCCCAGCAACCTGAAGCTCTCCTTTCTTTAAAATCTGTAAAATGAAGAGGAAAAATTACATAACAACCAGAGGAAACCTAAATGTATATTCAAATAGACTTTTACAAACCTCTAAACATATCCTTGACTGATCATCAGTCCCAAAGGCAGCAACCAAATCCTTTGACTTTGCTAGAACTCCTTTAGAAACATTTGAATAGACGGTATGCGACTGCAATACTTCATCCAGATCTTTCTCCCTGTTCCAAAGTCAATTCAGTTGAATGATGTCAAAAACACAAATTACATCAACTAAATTTATGAAAATGCATCACAACTTTTCACATTCAGTAGTAAAACACTGTTGCCAAATTAACAGCATTAATATGATCAACCGTAAACACAAGCATGCTTGGTTATGCAGGAAACATAAAGAAGCGACATGGATGGACTGAAATATTCCAGATGAAAGGGCTCACAATGAATAGAGCGATTGAATTGAAACAGAAAATATCATCAAATGACAGTTACTGTAACTAAATAATGCATTCCTTGACGCTGCCACAGAAAAATGACAAGTAAATACCCTCAGACATGATCATAAACAGATTTCAAATACTGACTCAATTAGTCCATCCTAAGAGCTTCTTACGCTCATCATCGGCCAGAAAGACAGTGGAGAGCATAAAGATTTAAAGTGTAATTTAAGCAGAAAAACGCCCTGATTATTGTCCCCAAAAGATATGAGCCAATAAGTCAAAAAACCCCTTGCAAGTTCTCAAGATTGTTGTTCTTTTTTACTTCCTGAGGACAAGACGGAGCATAAGTCGGAACCATAGAATCTTGCTAGTTCCATTCCAAGGCTAGGGTTTAGGAAGAGAAGAGTAGGGGAAGCTCACACGCCAGAACGCCAGGAAAGGACCGTGTTTGGATAGCAGGCGATCTCGAAGCGATTTCCATGCTTCCTCAGACGCACCACCGCCACGTTCGTCAACCTCTTCTGCCCTATCGGCTGCACCAGCGTCCTCGACATCTCTGTCCTTCTCCTTCGACGGCCTTCTTTCCGATTTCACAGAAACTTTTCGTTTCGATTTTAATTTTAAGTCCGCTTCCCTTCTCGTACTCTCTCGATCTGTGGTTTTTTTTTTTTTTTTGGGGTACTCCTCCCGATCTTCTTTTCATTGTTATTTCTGGATTCTCCTTAGGGCTTCAAGCATATGCCATTGTTTGGGCTCAAGCCCATTACTTACACTATTTACACTATTCTTTTTTCTCATTTTCTAAGAAATAATAAGTGAAAATGATCCAATGATGCTCTGACTTATGAAAATAGTAATCTTTGATGCGAAGCTCAGCTGAGAAGGGCTTCGCACTCTCTTAACCCGAATGACAGCTCTAAGTTACTCCTCCGTTTCTAAATATAAGACTCTTATACACACTAGTATAAGGATCTTATATTTAAGACAGAAGAAGTACTACTATAAGCATGGAAATAAATTTCTACATTTTTTAGGATTGATTAAGCCACGCCACGCATTCGTCAAAGCTAAAGACGGCACGGCAAGCAGGTAGTTGGAAGTTGGAATTTCCATTTCCAGGACCAGTGGAATTAGAACAAAATACGAGATAATTTGACCGTTTTCACCCTGATCCTCAACGCGGCCCCTTTCCCAGCAGCAGTTTTTGTTACAGCAGAAATTTCTCGCTAGTTTGCGTTAACGATTGTTTTTTCAGTCGTGCTTTATAAATATGTGAGAACAAATGCAAGCAAGCCCTTATAATTAATCTTTGGACCGAACATATGTTAATCTGGATAAGGCGACACATCACACGAATGAACATGGACCAGATTAATTTTAATTAGTCTAACAATTTAAATTTTTTCATGTTTTAAATAATTTTTTCATTGAGAAAATTTATAAATTCTCAAATCGAAATTTTGACAACAACAGACTTACAAGTAACAATGCATTTTTTAAGAATTTTTTATTTGAAATTTAGTAATTTCAGGCTTTTTTTTTTTTGGGTTCTCCTTTTTTTAATTTTAACACATACAGTGTATAATTAAAAATAAAGATAAACTTATATTTAGTATTTTAAAAAAAATTACCGTTGAAAAAATTACAAATTAAAAATTGTAAAACTAAATTGTTCAGATTAAATTTTCAATAGTTCAAATATTTTCTATAACGATGAGTAGAACACCATTTAACCACTAAGTACTTTTTGGGGGGGGGGGGGGATTTCAACCGTTATGGGGCACTAGTAAAACAGCAACAAAAAGATGTTTAGCTTCGGGAGTGTTTGGATGAATGTAAAGTGCTTTTTAAAAACACTTTTTTACAAATCGAGACAAACTCTTTCTTATATTTACTTCGTATACCGTAAAAATACTTTTAAAATTATGATTTTATTTTTATCCAAACATTCCCCAAGCCTACGCTATCCCTATGAATTTTTGGCTGAAATGAAAGTAGTACTCGGAAACGCTAATTATGCCAACCATAGAAGCCAAGAATAACAGTTTTATGTTGTCAGATGAGTCCTCACGAGGAAGTCAAGCGTTCATGTGTAACATAAAGTTCCATATTAGCTTTAAGATTTAACGTCAGCGACTCAAATATACACCTACACAAATCATTAACATTCAGAGTAAACAAGCAAATACTACATTCTCGCCACCAGAGTCTCCGAGCTGAAGAATGAACTGGTCACCTCCATGCTGAAGCAACAATCAGGTTCTTGTCTTCCCATCCAAAATGAAGTGCGCCCATCACATCCTTCATCTTGTACCTGTCACAGTACTGCTTAATGAGTTTTTTGATTGCGTCAGTCACATTGGCACTCATTGGCGACGTAGTGAAGCCGGCCATCTTCATCCTTGCCCTCCATTTTCCAGCAACTTCATAACGTTCAACCCTATCCTCACCTTCGCATGCAACAATATTTACAATGTCTCTTGCCAGGCATTGCCTTTCAACATTCATCCTATCCTGACTATCTCTAGGAAGAGTTGCGTCCAGCGACTCGAACACAGCAGAATAGTAATTGTAGGCTTCAACAAATCGTGGGAAAAATGCAAGCGTATTGGTGTTCATATCTTGTTCAACAACGGTAACAAGTTTTGGATTCAAGCTCTTAACCATGCGTAGAAGTTGGTCTCGTTCATTTACCGTTGAAACACTCTCATCTAGCATGTGATGAAGCTGGAATGCAAAATTCACCACAAGTGCTTCCCCAGGACGAATATCAAGCATCGATGGAGTGACAAGGGAAGACCTTGATGCCACAGCTCGAAATTCAAACGGCAATCCAAGTATTTCTGCCAACTTTTCAAGTCTTTGTCCAATGATTTTTAGGCCCCCAACAGATCGCTGGACGGACTCGGGATCATCAACCCCAGTCAATCTCACATGTGGCGGCTTACCTGGCCTTGAAGCAAGTGCTTGTATCAGAGTTATGTATTGATTTCCTTGATTGATGTCAAAGTCTATTATATGAACCTTCTTTTCATCTTGAACTGCCTCTGTAATTGCACCGTTGGCAGCAATAAATCCAAATTTAAAACATGGGCACACCTCAAACAGTATTTGCATAGCTGCCAGTCGGTCTGACGAAGGAGGTTCCTTGCACTTCAGTGCCTTATAAATACTGCTGCCCGATTCAGCTATTCGAGCTGCAAGTCCTTCCACCATATAAGCTGCAGTCCTCTGGGGAGGATCTCCCTGAATTGATACCATCTGCCGGAGTTGATTTATCATAGACGAGGCTCCCTCTACATTTCCTTCTGAAATTGCACCAGCACACTCTAACAGCAATTGCTTTGGGGTCCGGGGAGAGATACTGCTAATGGTACTATGGTTAGAATCTGAGGATGAAGACTCTTTTGGTGAGCCGTGGTGCAACATATTCTGAATGGGTTCACCCCACTCAGCATCAATATCCATGCTCTGAAAAGTCCCGAGTATGAACTCGTCCTCATAATCATCATTGTTATCACCAAGCAGTGTCCTCTCTAATTCTTGGAGCTTCAATTTCATTTGATCATCAAAGTCAAGTGGATCTGGGCTTCCATTTTCCAAGACATCTGATCCAAAGTTGGACTGACGGGCATCATTGTGTCTCATGGAAGCGAAAGAAATATCAAATGGGTTGTTGGTAACCACAGAGATTCCTGAAGTAGCTCTAACCAGATAGGAAGAGCCATCAGGCAGTGAGTTTCCAGAGATGCTGGAAGTGGGAGTGTCTATCAGTTCTTCAGTTGGTGAATCGTGAAAGTACTTCTCATAACTCTCACTGGAGTAAGAATCTGTTATGTACATGCTTTTGTGTTTATCATGACCAAAAATTTGGGAGGGAAAGCCGGGCCCCAATATCACTTCCCTTGATTGAGTAGAGCTTGGCATTTCTATAAGGTGTAGCAGGCAGCTCTGCAGATCTAACTAACGACATGGTTCACCTCTTGCTCAATCAGCTCATATAGAATTTCAGCCTGTATTCGGGATATTATATAAATCAGCCAATAAAATGCTATTAAATTCTGAAAGCCTTTAAAAGTATTGAGATTTATCTACCTTTTTTCACCTTAGCCAAAAAGCAAGCCAGGCCAAACCACTCACAAACGGAATCTTGTTGAACCTTACAAGAAAGCCTGCATTCAGATGGCAGAGACAAAAATAGAAAAGAGGGGAAAAAAATTTAGGAGACGTTTTATTCAAAACTGAAAGATGTCCGCAAGGGACACTACCAGATACGGTGAGTTTATTTATTTCAGCGATAGGTAAACGCCACTTCGTAGATCAACTTACAATTTACAAATATTACAGTTGAAAGTGTTACAGCACAGGTAAACTATAATGCTTCAAAAGTATTACAGTTTGTCATGCGTCAACTGAAAAAAGTTTTCATGAAAAACGATGGGCAAGTTCTATTCAATTCTTCAAAATATGACAGAAAGTAGTTATTAATTTCAGATAAATAGGAACTGAAAAAAATTTTTGCAGTAGTTTCAAGGAAAAGAGGCTAGTACAATTCTTATTTTCCAGCTAAGAGGCTCCACTATCACCGGCAGACCAACAGAAAATACTGAAGACCTTTGTGTTTCACAGTTTGCACCCTTTTCCCAAAGTAGCCACTACTTACAGATGCATCATTGAAAGGAAATATAACAAATTGCTCCGGAAGAAAAAATTCTCAGTTGAATCTACGAATCGTCGGTCATTCAACTTAAATTTGAGCATGAGCTAATTGTCTGAAGGTTCTCGAACCATGGGTTCTCCAGCTAAAAAATGAGGAATCTATGATCTGACAAACCGTTTGCTCCTCTCGTAAAATATATATCAGGCAAAGGCAAAGGCTACGCTAACATGAAATTCCTACTCAGAAAAGCGAATTGGGAAGTTAAGGATTGGGGCTCAAGCAAGAACAGGGGCTCTGACATAGATTTCCTAGAATAAAGTGACCCTGAACAAGATACTCTAGACTTTGGATAAGATCTATTGCTTTGTTTGCCCGTAGTAGGGATAATCGACGAGCTAAAATCCACTATGATGAATTTGTAACAAGTAATCCATGCCAAAAAAAACCTTTCTTGTTGGAAATTCCAACCCAAAGGGAACAGCAGATGCAAACAACACACACACACGAAGTGCAGAAACAGAAAATGTCAAAAAAAATCCCTTGGAATGAACACTTCCTTAGAACAATGAATTCTAACAAACACCGAGAAGGAAGGAGGAGAAATCAAAGTACCATTTCTCCGCTCTTCCTTTTGTCTCTATAATCACTAGAATGATCGGCGTCTTTGGATGAATGACAATCAACTACTAAGAAGTAGGAATATCCAAAATATCTATAACAGAACTTGGGCCATAAAAAAAAGGTTTAAAATGAATTTAGTTCTTGAACAAATGCTCAGCAAGACAGCTATACCTGACGAGATCAGAAAGGAAGAAGACGAGAGACCATATCAATCGTCATATTCTGTGATTGAGGGAAACGAGAAATGAAGATGGAGTTCAGGATCGTCTCCGAAGGAAGAAGAAAGCTTAGGTTTTTGACCAAGAGGCAGAGAGGCTATGACCAACCCAAAAGATAAGACTCGTTCTCTCTCTGTGACTCCTTATATATTTAAAAATTGTTTCGATTGTGTGAAACCAGGTAGGCTCGGAAGCAAGAATTTAGAGGATGATCCAAAATTGACAGAGGATCGGGAATGAGAATTGATACAGGAGCTAATAAATACATAAACATTTGAGCTTGAGAAGAACAACAAAAGATTAGTTAAGGGGGACTAAAAAATTCAATGATAGAATATGAACAGATTGATATTCCGATGACCATCTGTTAAAAAGCAATGATGACAAAAGTTCCAACTTCTGGAATGCGATGAGGGGTAAGAAAGTGGGGGAAACTCGCCAAAGACTGGCTAACCAGAATTAAAAGAAACTTCTCAACAATCACCGCAATCAATAGTTTATCATTTCTCTGCGCACGCATTTAGCTTGCTTTCTCCTATTTCTTTTCTTGTTTGATTGTCTGTCCTTACCAACTCGTTTGACTTAACGAGACATCATCGCATTACCGCATACGCGTCGAGTGTATTGGTGGAGTCACTCCACGCATCCATCTTCTTATTTGTATATTATACTTGAATAACATCCTAGTTGATGCGCAAAAATCCTCAGTGTCAATGCGCAAAATATATGTAACTAGACGAAGTTGCCATAATATTAGTCTATAAAACTAATATATCGTGGCATTTCAGTGTTGGAATGGCGAATTATGAACGTTTCTTTGTCGGCTAAAAAAAATTAATATAATCATTGATTCTTTAAGTTTGTTCTATTTTAATTTTGGTCTCTTAAGTTTTAAATTTTTTTATTCCTCAAAAATGAAATGATTCCAATTTTTTATTGAATTAAAAGACTAATATTTTAGATAAAAAAAATTGAGGGAAAAAAATGAAAAAGTCATCAAAAAAACTGGAAGCATGCGTCGTTTTCTACTCATGTTATTAGATCCTGCAATTTTAAATCATGTAATATTTAAATAATACTATCTATAATCTTTAATATAAGAACTTGTTTGACTTTTAATGTGATTCTAAATATAAGACTTCAATCTATTTTGTCTTTCATATTTATTTATTTTTTTCAAAGTAGTCCTTGTAATACTTACACATGTTTAAAATTTTTATTAAATGGTAATTCTAGCTGATATATAATTAATAAGAGTATTTTAAAAAGACAACTCCTATTAAAATAATAACTAATTAAATTAATTTTTTTAATATTTTCAAAGATAGCGGTAGTACTAGCTTAGACCGGTAATCGTAACACAGCAGAAATCAAATAACAGCGGAATGCAGGCGTCAATTGTACAGCAAATGCTGACGTATGATTCGCATCATGCGGGTGAATGGAGGGAAGGCCGTGGGGAGGAATAGTGCGCCTTCTAATAAATTTGAAAAAGATTAAAATAAATAAACAAAAGGGAAAAGGAAGAGGGTAAACTTTAGGACAAAGTCAAGTTGGATATCATGGTTCAGACCTTACATGGCACGCCAATATTGGTAGACAATTGGGGGGGGCGCATTTTCTTCAGCCGAGTTTGAAAATCAAAACAGAGCCTTCAGTAGGGGGTTGATGACACGCAATGCCCCTCCCTCCATCATTCTCCTGCGAAAACGACCACACTCATTTATTCAACAGAGGTGAAAACTACGCGCTCTCCTACTAGCCACCGCATATACACAGAGAAAACAGTAACTTTAAAAAAATAAATAAATAAAAATAACGCAGTGGAGGTGGCCAGGTGTGTCCAATAACGAGGCAATTGGCAGTGTGAAATGAATCTAAAATGTCATTGCGTACGTGCTGGAAACTGGGGGCTGATCCAAGAGGTTAAAATCCACACAACTCCTCATTTTCTCTCACAATGATCATCCTTCATCTCCTTATCCAAAACGCTTCAGGTCCATCCGCTCTGGAATTTGGCACCATCAAACTGATGTTGACACCCTTCAAACCTTCCACTCATTGTAAAATCTCCCCCTGGTTTGTTTTTAATGATCACGTTGCATTTAACTACAATATATATATGCCTGCCTCCTTTATCGTCTCGTCCATTTTGGTTTGCTCACCCTTGTTTAGTAATTGCACAGGTCGCCTAATTAACCTCCAGTTTTAAATATAAGACTTTGTTTCTAATCCATAAACAGAGTTTTATAATTAGGACTAAAAGCAGTAGAATTAAAATGATCGACGAAGGACATTTATGCCAATAGCTTACAAGTCACGTGGGTGAACTGTTTACAGCTCGAGGCCTTCATGTCAACTATCCAAGAAGGCAGCAGGGGAAGAGGCGCCGTATGCGGGTAGATGACAGGGAAATTCCAAGGAGACGGAAAAATGGTCTCCGTGAATCAGTTTCATTTGGCTCTCTCTGTATAAACTATTGAGATTATTGGGTTCATGAGAAAGATCGGCACTGTATAACGATTGTGTGTTTGATTAATTAACAGGAGAGAATAATATAATATACTATAATGTGCATTCTGGTGGGGGAGGGTGGGTGGCGGAGTTTGGTGCGGGAGGTGTATATAATATATATTTGATGAATCCATGGATAATTATAAGGAGAGACACGGTTTTGGGCAAAGTAAACATACCCAGAGTCATTAAAAACAAATCAGTGGTCAAAATGTGGAAGTGTGGATTGTACCCGACAATGCAGAAAATGAATCGCATGAAAGTCGCAAACCTTGAGCAGGCTGCAGGCGCCCGTTTCAGTGAAAATCAAACTATAATTTTTATAATAAACAAAATAAATACGTGAAAAAATTTGTTTTAACTTGCGAAACAATATTTTCTAAAAGTATTTTTAAAATATTCCAAACAGGTGCCCAACTTGTTAACATTATGGCCTGGTCAGGTATCCTACTATACACTCCCCCCCTTTTCCTTTTATTCAGAAACAACAGTATAATGAATTAGCACAGACGTGATACCAGTATATGGAAACAAAACATTTTAACGGAGTATAACAAATGCACCGGAGGTGATAGCGAGAGCCAGCTACTGAATAAAGTTGACCACGTGAATCATATAATATTATTATGTTCTATTAACAGCCAAAGAAATAATTTAGAAACAATAAATAAGATTAAAAGTCCATATAAAACATTTTTATTGGAAAAAATATATTATAAAATGAATATGACACTAGAATATCGTGCCATTTCCGCCCCATTGTAACCCACTTAACATGTGATTTAAATTCCTGGGCGCCGAAGCCTTATTACTGGGGATGGGCCGGGGACTGGACTGGCCCAAATCTAATCTCTCGTTAAACAAGAGACAGGGGGCGGGTGAAGGCCTTAGAGGTCAGGAGGACACTTTATAGACTTAAAAGCCCATGTCTCGGAAGAGCCTTTTTTTCCCGGGGATCTGCACCTTTTCTCATTTTTGTTTTTTGGTTTGCACCTCGTTACATCAGTACTCTTCTTCTTCTTCCTTTCCATCCACATTAATACTCAAATATACTTAAAGTTAAATAATAATATTATCATATTTATTAATATAAAAGCTAGTTTGATATTTAATTTTGTCTTAAATACAAAACTCTAATTCACTTTATCTTTCATATTTATCTTTTTTTTTAAGTAGTTATCATGATAGTTGCAAATATTAAAAGTTCATCACATAATAGTTATAGTTAATACTCATAATTAGTAAGGATATTTTATAAGAGATAAAACTATTTATTATAAATAACTAATTTAACAAATTTCTTTAATCTACTCGTAAATGTCTAGATGGTGAATGAAATGACAAAGTATTATACCCACCCCCAAAAACTAATTTATGGGTGGGTATATGGTTAAGTTGCATAAGTCAGCTAAAAAACAAAAAAAGCTGCATTAAGAGGTTAGAGCTTGTAACCCAATGACACTAAGTATATTTCTTAACACTTTTAAGGGTAAAGTTGCAAGTTCAAATTTCTGATAAATTGTTATAACAAAAGAAAAAAAAAACCGGACCGGACCGGACCGGACGGACCGGCCGGTTCAACCGGAAACCGGTGAATCGGTCAAAGTCCGATCCGGTTTAACATGAAAAACCGGCCTCCTAGCGAACCAGTAAAGTAACCGGTAAAACCGGTATGGTATTTAACGGGTCAACCGCCCCAGTTTGGGGGGTGCCCGGTTATATATTTTTCCCCTAGCTATCCGAAACGATGTCGTCTAATTAAAAAAAAAAAAAAAATCAAGCGCTGTTTTTGGATTCAATTCCCTCGGTCCTTCACTCCCTCCTTCTCCTGGCCAAGGATACTCCTCCGGAACGTCGAGTTCACCCCACTCTCTTCCATTCCCTAGGGCTCCTCCTTCTAGCCTCGACTTCACAGGAATCACTCGCCGGCCATAAACTCCCTATCTCCGCCTCCACGTTCTCCCCCAGCACGATCATCGGCTCCGGCACTGTCATCACGCAGCTCCCCCTAGGGGGCGTAATGGCGTATAGTCCCCTGAGAGAGCGTTCAGGAAAGTAATGTCCAAAGTACCCAAAGGCAGATCGGGGTGTCGATCCTGGACACATGTTTAGTAAGTACAAAACTGTTGTGTTCTGAAGATAACATTGTCGTTTGGCGGGGGGTGAACGTAGAGTTGGAGGCAACTATACGTAGTGAGGGAAACACAGGTGTGTTTGGCTTTTTCTTCGAATCAAGATTCAAGCGGCATGTGTGACCATTCTTGGAAATGTCCAACAAAAAACATGGAGGTGAAGTACGATGTTGGGGCTAGTAAGGTTGGCTTAGAGCAGGTGATTGCACATAAATAATTAATTAAAAATATATTTAATTAGTAGATTTGATCTTAAATTATTTTGTAAACTTCTTATCCTTTTTTGACGGATTATTATTTATGAATTTTGTTCTATTTTAATGTTATGAATTAAATTAATTATTTAATATGACCGGTTCGACCCCGGTCTGACCAGTAAACCCTTAACCCACTGTCTCGACCGGTTGAATTCCCGGTCCGGTTTTTGTTCATTGGTTATAACGCGTATGTAAGTACGGATGCTTAATTTATTTACTGTAGATGCTCCCCTGGTAACTTGTAAGAGTACATGATAAATATTGACTAATTATTGATTTGACTGGGTGTAATTCAGAATATAATGATTAGAGATGACAAACACACTTAGCAGATAACAAATCAAGGGAAGGTTTTAGCAATTTTGTGGGGGGGGGGCATAATTAAAGGAAGCGATGAGGTGGATATATAAGAGCTCTTAATTAAAGGCGCAAGCAGTCATAAGTTATAATCATCATCAAATTAACCAGGCACTTTATACGGTCTGAGCATCAATGATATGGGTGCGCCAGTATATTTATATGCGTCACTCTAATGCCAGGAAGGTAGAATGTCATTCCATTGTTATGTAACAAGCGTCCCAATTTCTTCAAAGGGGGATTGATAGACATCGAAACAAACAAAATCAGAAGCATGCATGATTATTCATTTATACAACTATGATCACTTCCATGTCTCCGGATTATAAAAGCAATATCCCTGAGCTCAACTCAATCGGTGGGCAATGTTTATTGGTTCGGATTTGGTTGCTGGGCTCCTTAATCTGTGATACTCAATCAAAGCCCATAATCATGAACGCATAAAACCGCGCAAGACTCAACGGACTACTCTAGTTCAGAGTAGGACAAAAATGACCAGAACTGTGCGGACTTGATAATTAGTTGAGAGAACTATATCGTTAATAGTGAAAGTGGTGGAGTGGGTGGAGTGTCGTTGTCCAGGAGGCACCATTAATAACATTAGGAGGCATATCACTGCGCAGAATGGGGGACGTACCTGTTGGTTGAGACTACAAGACAATAAAGGAAGCCACTAGGATCCCCAACGAACTCTACTTGACCCTCAAGATTAAACACAACGAAGGGCGTACGAAATTAGACACGGTTTGCGATGTTCCAAGACAAAAATAATAATAATAAACGGAATATCTTACTCGGTTTTTATTGATGTTAGTTTACAGAGCTGACGAGAGAAAAAAAATTTGCGAGTCCAATTCACAAACTTATCCATTGGGTTACTTCACCACTTGTCGGACTCTACACGTTTATTCTTTTTTCCGTCGTCAGGCTGCTGGAAAAATTGGGAAATAAAAAAGTTATTTATTTGAACAATCCCAGCAAGAAAGCGAGTGAGCAATGGGGTGATCAAAACAAAAGGAATTCGCAGATCGAGAAATTAACTTTCAAACGTGGTCTTCATTCTCAAGGCTTTCAGCCACCTACAGGATCAAGTGGCACGAACATGTGCTAACCAAGAACGGATAAATTTGTGGGTAAATATTCCTCGTACACTAGTCAAGCTATGCTAAATGTCGGTAAAAATTAATTAAAGTGAATTGGCTAGCTGGTTACCCAAGTACGATATGCTTTTACAAAAGGCCGCAGCATATAATAATGATAATAATGAAGGCGTAACAACAATATGCACTGGGTGAAAATGACGAAAAGGGTGATGTGAGGAATGGCGACTAAAATGGGGGTGAAAAGTATGCGTAAAGAAGGGTTGTAATATTATGTGGACAAAGAAAGAGTCAAAGTAGTTTGTTGGGAAATTTGAGGGGCTGTTGATGTCAAATTACGGTGTGGTTTGGGTTATGATGATGAAAGTGGCCGGTTGCTTAGGTTACGTGGGAAGGTGTGAGAAAAAGGTATATGATGGTTTTCATACAAAGACAGTTGAAGGAGAGGAATGGATGTTTGCCTGTGCAAGTAACTGAAATGTTCTCACAACTTTGAAAGCTATTTCAAACCCTGCCACTGTTTGTGCTTCTTCTTCACACACACACTTACAGGCAGAGGCAGAACTCATGGAGAAAGAGATGTATCATTCCTTTTTAACTGTCTACTTCTTCTTTGCCGTTGGCATATTTTGATATTTAGCTTAAACGACCACATATAAAATGACACACTTGGTGACTGATGATATAATATAACCTCGTTACTTATTAAGGCGACTTCCTAGGCATCTCTACTGAAAATGACTTCTCTTTCTTGTAGAATTACCACTTTAATTTGTTTCTTTACCCATGGCGAACGGTGGCAAGTTCTTCCTTGTTTAAGATTTTACCGACTCAAACTTTTGGGACAGAGTATTGATTACACCTTGTTGTGAGCTAATTAATACTAGCTAGCAGCAGCAGGTGCGTCGTCATATAAAACAAAGTAATATTCTGATGTAAATTCTGGTCAGATCCATCCTCAAGTTGCTTAAACCGTTCATATGCATAGGCACTCCACTTGATGAAGGGGTTTAGTGATTGGGAGCCTAAAGAGAAATGGGGCGGATTCTGAATAACGTACATAAAGGGCTATTTATAGGAAAAATAAAGATTGATTATAATTATAAGAAAAATAAGGATTGATTTTAAGTGATTAAAGGATAAAAGAATATTATGAAAAGGGATAGTATAGGATAATAACTAGAGGATATTTGACTATTATTAAAAATAATTTAATTGGAAATATATAATTTAAGAATATTTAAATCAGATGGAAAACCTAATTTTATGGAGTTTAAATAGTGAATTTTGACTTGAGATAAATATCAACCACCTAATAAAAATAAATAAATCCTAACATATCATTGATGTTTAAATGACACCTCCATTAATTTGAGCATCATATTGGATGTCATATATGCTCATGCATGACTTGATCGAGTAGGATGCAAACTTGGATGCCAGGTTCACCTTGGATCGCATCATTTGGACTGTTAGCTAAACTTAGTATGGATCCTCTTTAATCATCCTAAAACCAGTGCAGGAAAACTATATATATTTCGAGCAAGTGAAAATTTGTCACCTTTTGATAGCTTTAAAGTACTATCTGTTTTGTTGTTTTTTCTAATGGCTTTAATTAAGATCCCCTTTCATCCATATCGGAAGTGAAGTCCAAGGTTTAGTTGAAGTCATTTTCAAATTTGAGAGATCACCTCGACTCGGCCTATTTCCCCTGTTGGAACTTTACTTCGCTAAGCAATATTGCTCCTTGCACCATTAATTATTTAGACGGTTCATCTTATTTTCACCTGCAATTAGCTTGATAATCTGGGTCACCAGAATAATAATCAACCTCTGGTGCCTCCAAGGATTGATTAATTTTTTTTCATTTATGATGCATTTAGGATTGCATGCATCAAAAGCAATGCTTAAGAACTGATACACATTTGGCAGACTTCAGGGGTGGTATGCAAGAATGCTATTGGTCGACAAGGTGTACTGTGATGGTCAAACTTCAAAGTGGAATTTTGAAGACCCAACATGGAAAATTGAACATAAGACTTCAAATTAAAGGGTATTTTTTATGATTATGCAGCTACTATAACTTATAGCAACTAATTAAGTTTTGCAGTTATGACTGGACTTAGTCTTCCTGACCTGGCCAGCGTGCTATTGATTACCAGCTGTAAGTTCAGCATATATAGTTTCAATTCAAATAATGACAGGAGGAAGCCCAAAGTCGACTTACGCATTCTAGAAATGAATTTTTATTTTTATTTTTTTGACCACAACTTACCTGAAGATTTTAAGCTCAGTTTAATTTTATTTTCCCTGGAAAATTATGTACTTTAATTTGTATTTTTGTGGACCATGCTCGTATACAAATAAAAATTTAGCACGCAATACCAATACGAATTAAAATAAGGGGATTTGGGGTGTCGGTGTGATTAATACTTCTAATTAAAACTGTCGCATTTATTTCAACTGATCTCCGTGTACGCTTATATTTGATTTAATCGTTCGTTCGACGAACATAAACAAATCGAAGCCATATGAAACGTGTGGATTGAAGTTCAAACAGTCTGAAAACGTAATGCTGGGATATATATATAGTACAGTACTAACACAATATTATTTACGGTTTGGCTGATTAATTTCGTTGTTAATTCGCGCAGACTTTAGCGATTTTTGGAAGGGAAGGTAATAGATAATTGATTTCCTGGTATGTGAAGTCTCAATCGGTAAAGAAACACATTTATATAATACTACATTTACTTAATTATGTGTGTTATACTGTTCAATTTGACTTGCCATCTGCATGGAATTGAAGTATGAAAAACAAAGGCAGACGGTTTAGAAGTACTTTTCCTGATATTGTACTTCCACGGCATTGTTGAATTAAACCTTAAGATTAAACTGATCATGACACTTCTGTCAGTTCCTTGCCCATCAAAATAAAACAAAAATTATATCGGATTAATTTTGCCCATACTACGTACGTGCAATATAGCATGGCCAGCAAATCTGGCTACAATTATCAATTATGTATAAAACTAAATTACAGAAAAAATTTCCCCAATATTCAGATGTCACATGGTGTTTTAAAAATTAACATTTTGGCGCTTACAACGTAATTTTACCCGCTTCGTAATCAGGTCCTTATAGTTTAAATGCCCTTAATTAACCAAGTCCTTAGAAATTTAACCATTAAAAATATTGGTCTCTAGCCATTAACATAGTTCATATTCTTAGAAATCATTTAGAATTACTTATAATTACATTTTACGTAAGTCAAGATAAAACTGTTATAACAAAATTAACTCTTATTTTGTAAATCATAATTAAAAACTAACCATTTTAAATGGGCCCTCAACATATTGGGAAAAAAGCGCCACGTGTTGTTGTTGATGTGAATGATATAAGGATGTTAGTAGGCTCGAGCACAACGTACTGGGTAGGCAATTATAGAAAATGAGAATTGGAAATCATAGGTGGTGAGGCCAAAGTCAGTTCCACAATATAATTCTTCTCTGTGGACTAAAAGTCATGGTACGTAATTTAATTAAACTTCATTGTCGATATACTCAAATAGAACAAGCTTTTGTCAGAGTGATGCTTATTGTTACGTGCACTTATGACGCGGGTTAAACTTTGTAATTAAGCACATTATTTTTCTGACCATGTTAAGGGGCGCTTTTGAAGCTCATCAATGTCAGCATTAACATATATGCAGGCTTATTAGTTTCATCTCTTTTGCACAAGTTTCTTCGTGCTAGAGTTAACGTCAGATGATCAAAAGGGAAAAAAAAACTATTAACTAAATTTGAATTGGTTTGGTCTTTTTTATAAGATCTTATTACTTAAATTGTGCATTTCAAGAAAACACATTTGATGTTCAGACAATCCTTAGTAGGTTCTTATAAAAAGGACCAAATTAATTTAAATTTTGAGGTTTTATAAATAGAAGCAAATGGAGTACTCAACTAGTGTGAAATTTTCTTTTGGGCAAAGCTAATGGTAAATTGATTGCGTTGACTGTACAGTACACTCTCCATTAATCAGAGTGATCATATATATCATGAAGAATTATTGTAAATATATATTGAATTCTAAATCTACCAACCATATATTGGCAGAAATAGATGAAAGCGATGTGCAACATGATTATGAATATAATTTCAGAAAGATAACATGGTTATAATTAAACATGGAATAAAATCGGTAACTATGCAACAAACATCGCATTGCTTAATTATTAGGAACCGCTTCATTTAATGAAGATCAGTGCACCCTAATGTTCAAGGAATTAGGTGTAAGGGACTTATTAATGAAAGATGTTGGAATAACATAGAAATAATTGACGAGTCTTCGATCAAGGAGAGAAGTCCCTTTAGTAAAAACTATACGGTAACCAAACAAATGGATTTGATATAACGTGGTACCATGGTCTTAATTAGAATAGTTGAGGAGTTGAAAACGAACAGAATAAGTAAAGCGAGGAATCTGATAAGGAAGTTGCAAGGACCAATAATGGCATAAACAAGAAGGTCATTGAAGCTACAAGCATACACAATATATACATGTAGATATTGGGGGGCAATATATATATCGTGTAAAGCCAACAAAAGTGACTTGCCATCTCACAACCCTAGTTAACCAACCCCCTCCTTTCCTTCCATCTCCTGGTCCTCTCCTCCACTTTCTTATATATCTTCTTCTCCACTTCTCTCCCTGGTGTGCTTGACCCTCAAGAATTGTTGCAGCAAATTGGAGGCCTCCACAATATCTAATACTTTCTGTCATGGAAGATTCTGATCTCGTGGCGATTGCTTCATCAACAGGCGATCAGGACTCCAAGAGTTGTCCTCGCGGTCACTGGAGGCCCGCCGAGGATGAAAAACTCCGGCAGCTTGTCGAACAGTATGGAGCGCAGAACTGGAATTCAATTGCTGAGAAGCTCCAAGGAAGATCAGGTAATTAATTGACTTGGATTGAATATCTTTAATTTCTTCCTTGAAATGAAAAACAAAAAGCAAATTAAAAATCATATTTTTCTTCGGAGGCTTTGGATTGAATATTGTTGCACTAGCTAAGTTGAGCAGGATATTATTGAGAACATACTACTGTATATGGGTAGCATATATATGCGAATATAACCTGTATATGTATATATAAATCACATGATCGTATTGATTAATCTTGTTCTGGGATGATTTCCCCGATTACAGGGAAAAGTTGCAGATTAAGGTGGTTTAATCAGCTTGACCCTAGGATTAACAGGAGGCCATTCACTGAAGAAGAGGAAGAAAGGTTATTGGCAGCCCATCGCATTCATGGGAACAAGTGGGCACTGATAGCGAGGCTTTTTCCTGGTCGAACTGATAACGCTGTGAAGAATCACTGGCATGTTATTATGGCACGAAAGCAAAGAGAGCAATCCAAGCAGTTAAGTGGCAAGAGAGTCTTCCAAGATGTTTACAATGATTCTTCCAGTGACACTTTCTCTTCTACTAAAAGATCGAAATCGCAAGATATCTTTGGTTCCCAAACGCTCTTTGACTTCCGGAACATCGATAAGAGTAGAATCATTGCAGAATATTCTCCCTCCATCTCTTTGGCTTCTTGGAATTTCGCATCCATGGCGAAACAAGGGAAAGATAATAATTACTTCAACCCCTGCTTTAACATCTACTTCTCAGAATGTTCAAAAGGGTCGGATAGTTATCTTTACAGAATTTATCCAAATTCCGCATCATCACACGGCAGCATTCTACAAAACTACCGGAAGGTTGTTCCAGGTCGTTGCAGATCAGTCTTAGGTTGTGATGGTGATGATGAGAAACATAGGACAATAAATAATAGGGACTTGACGAATCTATGCGATATCTCACCCACATTCGCAAAGGAGAGAGCTTCTCCGGAACAAGAGCAAGCAGATGATCTCAAAGAAGTTCCCTTCATTGATTTTCTGGGCGTGGGTGTGTCATCGTCGTGACAACAAGTGAAGTATTTATTTAACTTCATATTATACGTATGACTAGTTTAGCTCACTAGCTAGCCTTCGTATCTACAATATGAAGCAGTTAGCATCAGGAGTCTCTTAAAATATATAGATACAGGTAAATTATGCGCATGTGGTTGTGTTGGCTTTTCAATATATTGAGTATGGCAGGTTGGTCATATATAGTTTCCTTTCGGTTTTGTAATTAGAGTGAACGAGAATCGAGCTTTTTGGTATGCAAGATATATTGATCTTTTATACTTTCCATTTTAACTCGTAAGGCATACAAACTTGAGTATGGATCAATGGCATTGTACTTTGACTTTGATTCGCATATTTATTGTGCGTGATTCACAACACTACATAGAGGATGAAGAAAGAACGTAGTGAAGGTTTGCAGATTTCGATTAAATTCTTTGGTTTCTCTCTTCATATATAGCGCAAGTTCTCTTAGAATCTTAAACTACACTAATTAAATGGAAGGCTGTCAGCTGCAGTGAGCATTGCATAGTTAAAAACTAGAATATATAATTACTGAATATATCATGCACGCGCATTCTTTCCATTATATGCAGTCCCTCAAAATGCAATAATCAGGCTTCCGGTTCATATAGTGTTTAAATTAAAATGAATTTGAATGGGCTAGTTTTCCCCTTTTCAGTGAATGGGCATATATCTGAATTGAACAAATTAACGAGAAGATACGATATAAACTAGCATTATATTATTATTTATTAACATGAACGGATTTTGGTGGGAGTGGTACCCTACCGTTTTGTCCCTAGCTAGCTCTGGGAAGGAGCCACATTTCCTTGGGTGCCTCGCTGGAATCAAACGACTGATGTCATAACTATCAGTTTGGACGCATGCATATGCCAATTTTCCAATAAATATTTAGCAAAATGTCGGAGAAATGTGTGGACACATTACGGAGGAGGAGGGCGGAATATGAACAACCATTTTGATTTTCACATTCTCGGGAAAATGTATCATAGATTTTCAAACCTGTATCATTACGTAGAATAAATTAGACGATGGCATATATAGAAGTGATATTTATATTCTCAGGTTCAATAAGAATCCCCATAGATATTTTTAATTTTTAATTTCAGGCCATTTTAAACCTGCATCATGATCATTATGGAGTTCTTATTTGATAAGCTTGATATGTAATTCAAACTCGAAATATCAAAGTCAATTAGAAAATTAAAATGCAGACAAGAGAATGAGGTTACTTTTTTAGATTATTTCCTTGCATCATAACAAAAATGACATGATATATATATATATATATATATATATTTAAGTATGGTCTTACACATAGATTGCACTCATCTTAAATGACAAGCAGAAGATATATTCATATATGATGGCTTGAAAAAATTGTCTGTTCATTTGATATTGTGGTGGCTGCAACTAAAAAAGTAGGGACAAATCAATCTACGTGATACTAATATTGAATAAAATTTGAAGGTTATGGTTACCAAAACATAAAAACGAAGGCTATGTGCAGTTTAATGGGATGATGAGTATCATATATAAACGAGGGTAGGTGACCGACCTGCTGGGAATCAATGGTAGTGTTTACTTTGCTCTTAAGTAAGCACGAGTTCACTATTCTTTTTTCGGTCTGGTTTTGTTTTTGGTGTTGTCTGCTGCTTCGTATGCCTAAGGTCTAGTTATCGTTGTTTTTAGCAGGGATGTTCTGTTTGGGTTTGAAGTGCAAAGGTAATGAATATTTTGGAGGGTACGGACTAGAAGAGTCAAAATATTGTCGGATTGCAAATTAATTATTCAACCTGATGATTTTCTAGGTAGGAATGAAATAAAATCCAGTAAGTAGGTTCGACATTTTCATAACCTCTTCCCAACAATTCCGATCCTCAATAATCACAACATTAACGTAATTTCAAAAAACGGAACTATTTCGTTCGGAATATATGGCATCATAGGTTTGTATTGTCAACCGCCATATTTGACGTCCCAGGGTTCGGAACAGATCAAGTTAGACACACCTTTGACTCACCCCCGTCACTTGCTTCATCCGACAATTTGGAAATATATATATGTGACCTATTATTCCTACACATAATAAACCTTCCAGTCAATCTCCTGGGAACATGCATAATTATATATATGTACTTTCTTGTAAGCCAAATACTATTTATATGTTCTGCTATCATCATGTCCTGCAAAATCCCTTTTTCCCCTTAAAGTTAATGGTGCCTTCTTCCATTCTGAGCAATATGAACTTATATCAATATATTTCAGAGAAACTAAACAATAATTTACAGATCCCTGGGAGGAGTATACATCGACGTCCGGACCCGCCACTGATATCCATGCCTTGAATTAACCAGTGCTTCCTATTTCTGGTGGCTTTAACTAGTGGCTTATCTTAATCCCTGAGTGGTGGTTAGAACAAAGCCATCACTTTAGCAATTTTAAGCGATTTACCCTCTATAGTCAATGCAAGATTCTTGCCTTTTGACCGCCCAAAAAAAAAGTACTCATAAAAAACAACTGAAAAAGATAACAATTTCATGTCACCCCCGATTTGTGCTGTCCTGTCAAATGCCTCCTTAAGATCTTGGATAACTTTGGTGCAGATTTAGCATATAAAAAAAATATTTTTTTTTAATGCAATGTGAATACTGCTCCATAACCACATGCCGCTTTTATTAGTTACTGAATGGCCCTTTTGAGAAACTGAAAAATAAAGGCTCCCTTTAGCAAAGTTGAAAATTCGGCCTTTGCATAATGGACATGGAAGTGCGTGTGGTCAAAAGCTGTTGGCTGCATACTGGTGCGTGCTCGTACACACTTGAAGATAATACCAAATGGTAAGGGCCGGCATTTCAACGTAGTCTGGTTTGAACTCATGGAGTGGCCCCTTCAGTGAACAAATGGGCTCAGCTATGAAAATTTGCAGTCCATTTAAGGTGGGCTAACTTCGGTCCGACTTGCATAACTCCAGTGCCAAGGGGTTCTACTGTCAGCCAACGTTTTCTTACTAGCTACCACCTGTACTACCTTCGGTTCTT
>NW_021634090.1:0-16958 GCF_004799145.2 Neltuma alba | reverse complement strand
AGGACATTGCGGGTAAAGCTCCTTCGAGGAAGTCGGTGCCAGTAGTTGAAAATAATGGGAAATTCGATGGTAAAAGAGAAATGGTGACGCCAGTGATCAGAGCAAACTTACAAAAACAGGTATGTTTGTGTATACTGTGGCTTTGTATTTTGTTTCCAGAATCTTTTTCTCGGCAGTTGGGCGCTTTCAAACTTCATTTCTGCTGACAAGTTGCATTTAATACTAATCAGCAACGTTCAATTGCCTTCAAGTATTCCTAAATGACGCTTACTCTTGTTTCCTGTGCTTTGACGTACGTTTCATTTATATAAGAAAGAAAGTAGTTGGTAAGCTAATGCGTATGGAATATAGTAGGCATTTGAAAACTGCACAAGAACATTTCTAAGTTGTGATCTTCGTCTATAGTCATTCGAATGCCTGCCGAGGAGATTTACTTATGTGCCAACTTCTGCGCAGTACAGGGAAACCCATGCTCAGGGATTAGGTCTGGTCGCGTCCTAGAATGATATTATAACGGGATACTGCTATTATTCTTACTAAATTATATTAGTGGATAAGAAGGGCAATCCTTGGGCCTCTGGTGTTTAGAAATTACATTGATATCTGTTTCTTTTACCACCCATTCATGTTTACTGTCTGTTCAACTTGCTGTGATATGATATCGGTTATTTTCCTTATTGGATTTCTACAAATAACATATATGCATTTCATAGTTCCTTCAACTGCTTGAATAATCATGGTTTACTATTGAAGATTTTGATAGCTGACAGCTTCTTTTCTTAATGGGCTTTCCCCAAACAAATATGAATGTGCAGGGATACAAAATCATTGGTTCACACAGTGGTGTTAAAATTGTGTAGATGGACCAAGTCACAACTTCGAGGTCGAGGTGGTTGCTACAAGCACTCATTTTATGGCATAGAGAGTCATAGGTAACCATTATCCATTTTGATAACGATCTGTTTCCATGGCTTTTTTAAGGCTTGATACGTGTTTCACACCATCTTATAGATTGGGCGTTGGCTGATAATCATATATTGTTAAATCCATTAGCTTTGCTGCATGTCTGTGAGGAGTTTTATTTTTGTATTTGAGGGGAAGGCCTTCTGAATAATTCTTCAGCTGACATAGTTGTTTGATGAGTAGTAGCGTCTTTTCCTTTTTTTTCTAATTGGATTTTTGGGAATTAATCAGTGGAAGTGAGTTACGATAGCGTACATAAGTGATAGATGAATGTTCAGGAACCCTCTTGATGCAGTGGTGCATGATTTGTGATATTTTAGGCACTATGTTATTTTTATAATCCTTTTTTAATAGCAAAAACAAGAAAAGGAGAGAGACACACAGTTGGCTGCTTTAGCTTTTTGACTTGACCATGGGTTTCAATGGAGTTTCTGCCATTGTCAAAGGATGAATACTTCGCATTTATGTTCTTTTAATGCACCTTCTGTTTGATGCATTGATCATTAATGTTGAGCTGCCAATTTAAATGTCAAATATTTGGATGATACAGGTGCATGGAGGCAACACCTAGTTTGGCATGTGCAAATAAATGTGTTTTCTGCTGGAGGCATCACACAAATCCAGTAGGGAAGAGTTGGCAGTGGAAGATGGATGATCCAATAGAAATTGTAAATTCTGCAATAGACCTACATACTAATATGATTAAGCAAATGAAAGGAGTCCCTGGTAAATTCCCTTTTTTCCTACCATTTTACAATATCAGGCTTCCCTCTGATCAATCTACATATGATAATGATGAAGCAGCCAATGTGGCTATTGATGATTGCACCCGTTATTAACCATCAACTTCTATATTACTATGGCAATATGAGCTTCTATACATTACCTGATGTTCTATCTAAGCACACTATAAGCCATAATAGGGCATTGGCATTTTCCATGGCTGATTAGTCTGATGTGAAATGCCTGGCTGATGGCTTTTTCCTTGGTGCTTCTTAAAGCCTGTTTGTTTAAGATTGGGGAAAAAAGTGTTTAGTTAAGCTAAACACGAGGAAGTTTTTGGGAGCATGAGGGAATTGTTGGGAAAAATTTGTTTGCAACTCATTCGATAAGCTATTTGGAATAGCCTAATAGCTTATCAAAATAAGTTGAAAATAGATTTTTTTCCAACAAAACCTTCATGATCAGCTTAGGGGGTGTTTGGTAACCCTCAAAAATGCTTCTGAAAAGCACTTTTCCGCAAAATGAGACAAACTCTTTCATATATTTACTTCATAAACAGTAAAAGCACTTTTGAAACTATGATTTGGTTTCCATCCAAACACCCCTTAATGTTTCTCAACAGCTCCTTCGTGTTAAGGTTGACTAAAATCATTTTGTTTTAATCTTAAGTAAACCCAGCCCCCTGTGTGATTGATATTCTGATTCTGAAAATATGTTTACAGAGTGAACTATTGAGTTTTGTGTTGTCATAATTCCTAAAGTAGCTCCTAAAACATACTAAAATATAGTTGGCATTGAGTAGAAATGCATAACCCAGTAATGGTCCCAGTCCAACTGATGCAGATTGCTGAGAGCACTAGGCCTTCTACATCCCCACCCTTCAACTTGTTATTGCATGATTTAAATACAAAGTTGATTAATGCTTAACCAAGCATCTTTTCTTTAGGAGTCACCTTGGAGCGATTATCTGAAGGTCTCTCTCCTCGACATTGTGCATTATCACTTGTTGGAGAACCTATCATGTATCCAGAGATCAATTCACTTATAGATGAGCTTCATAGACGGCGGATTTCTACATTTCTAGTGACAAATGCACAGTTTCCAGAGAAGATTAAGTTTCTAAAGCCTGTCACCCAGGTTCCTGGGCTTTGATATCTTTCAAAATTTAAAATATGCTGTCTCTATTAGAGGCAAACTTAATTAATCTTTGTTTTGGCATTTTGCAGTTATATGTTAGTGTAGATGCTGCTACAAAGGATGCTTTGAAGGCAATAGATAGGCCACTTTTTGGAGATTTCTGGGAGCGATTCATGGTTAGTACTTTCTAACATTTATTGTGAAAGTACCCGCTACATATTAAGTGCAAATAGATTACTGTGACCATACTATTCAATTTATCTTTCACCTCCTGATGATTATCTTGTTTGAAAAACTGTGACAGGATTCCTTGACTGCTTTAAAGGAGAAAGAGCAGCGAACTGTTTATCGTTTGACCCTGGTTAAAGGTTGGAATACAGATGATGTGGATGCTTATTCTAAACTCTTTAGTATAGGAAAACCTGACTTTGTAGAAATTAAGGGAGTCACATATTGCGGCTCGTAAGTTCCTCCTATATCTCCATTTGTTCATCTAGCTTCTTGTATAGAGCATCGTTGCTGAATGGCAAATACTGAAATATTCACAGGTCTGCTACATCAAAATTGACTATGGAAAATGTTCCCTGGCATACTGATGTGAAAGCTTTCTCAGAGGCATTGGCTCTGAAAAGCCAAGGGGAGTATGAAGTTGCCTGTGAGCATGCTCACTCGTGTTGTGTCCTCTTGGCGAAAACTGAGAAATTCAAGATTGATGGCCAATGGTACACATGGATAGACTATGAGAAATTTCATGACCTGGTGAGTATGGTGGACTATATTCAGTTTGAACTATAGGTTTTTTTTTCCCTCAATTAAAATTTTTTTTTCTCACTTACAATGCAGGTGGCTTCTGGAAGAAGTTTTAACAGCAGGGATTACATGGCTGCCACGCCACCCTGGGCTGTCTATGGAGCCGAGGAAGGTGGATTTGATCCTGGACAATTGAGATATAGGAAGGAGCGACATCATAAATCAAGCCGATGATCATTCAGGTCAGAGATACAAGAAACTTGGGCCAGCAACCTCTGTTTCCCACCCTTTTATCTTTTTATTTTTTAGAAGTTTCATTACCAAAGCATAACTCAGTTGCTTATACTAGAGGACGTCATCTTAATACATGGCTTTGCACTTGGGATTAACCATTGCAATGTAATTTATCCCATCCCACCTTTCTGGTTTTCCCCTATTCAAGGAAGTTGAAGGTAGCACTTCTTGTTTCCCAACTCTTCAACTACTCTAAAGATCACGACGGTGAACATTTAGTTGTAGAATTGGGAAGCGTGCCTTATCGCAAAGTTCCGTTTGGTTGGTGCAAGGCATGTGAATTCCTTAAAAATTGAGATGTATAGTATTTCATTATATTTCTTTTATCTTTATTCAACAATCAACAGTAACTTTCTTTCTTATGAAGAGGGAAAATAAATACTCTGATCACTGTTCAACAATGAACATCTCGGAGGCTGAGCTTTTCGCAACAACATTCATAGAAATGTTGGACATACTATTTACCGCCAGGGATTTATAGCAGATGGCTTAACCAACTAAAACTACATGAAGGGGTTCTGATCTACTTGTTATGAGTGAAATTTTGGTTATCTTAATTTTGTTTTGATAAGTGGCAAGGGCACTTCCAAATCTCCAAGGTGTTTGCGTCCCACTAATGGTAAATTTGTATCAGACTAATTTTTATTGTGCATTGTGTATTGACCGTTCAAATTTTGTCTTATCATCCCTTACTCGTGTGATGATACCGGGAACGTTGGCATGTAATTGGTGTATCTTCCAGGAAGTTGCTTTATTCTCCGTCCAGGCGATGAACGTGGTTGCTTATTCATGCTCCCTTATTTGCAATGGGATTGTCTGATTTCCCATTATGCTGAAACATAATTTCACAGCGCGCTAACTATGCTGTGGCTATTTATACTTGCTACTTGCTAGATCCTTCCATATTCATTCATTCGCCAACCCGCTTTTTAGCAGAACGACAAACTTTGGACCACCATGGAGAGACCGCCTATTTCTATTTCTTTACTCCCCTAACTGATTAACGCTTCAACCATAGTTTACTTTTACAGTTGCGGCTTTTTTCAACCCCAGTTTTCTTTTATAATTGCAGATTTTTTTTAATCATTCGAAGTAAAGATCATGATTTTGGAAGGAGGCAAGATAACGAGAATTTGAAGTTATGAAGAAGGACTTTAGAGTTGAAAGGTTTTCGCTTGAGTAGGAACAAAACAGAATATATACATTGTAATTTTTGAAGGAGGCAATGCAATGGGGATTTGGAGGTGAAGATGGGGGGATCAAATCATTCCTCAAGTATCAAAGTTTAAATACTTAGGATCTATTATATATGAGGATGGGAAAATTGATGGAGACGTTTTTTATAGAATACAAACTGGTTGGTTAAAATGGAGGAAGACTACTGGAGTTATTTGCGATAAGAAGTTACCTGAGAGGCTTAAGAGAAAATTTTATTGGACTGCTATAAGACCAGCTATGTTATACAATAGTGAATGTTGGGCAATAAAGAGAAAACAAGAGCACAAAGTTGGGCTAGTAGAAATGAGAATGTTGAGATAGATGTGTAGTTATACAAGAAAAGATAAGATTTGAAATGAAAATATCAGAGCAAGAGTCGGTGTGAAATCTATCCAAGAGAAAATGATTAAAAATCGCTTAAGATGGTTTGGACATGTGCAGAGAAGGCCATTGGAGGCTTCGGTGAGGAGGGTAGATCAGACAATATGGAGTCCCATAGAAAGGGATAGAGGAAGACTGAGAAGAACACTTAATAAGATCATTGAACAAGACCTTCTGATCAACAACATATCTAAGAACTGGGTTATTGACAGAGTACGATGACGTCGTGTAATTCATGTAGCCGACCCCACTTAATGGGATAAGACTTGTTGTTGTTATTGAAGTAAACATCATAATTATCATCCAGGAAACCAGTAAATGATGATCATATTCAGCAGGTCATTGAGATTTTTTTGTTTTATTTTCAGAAATGAAACTTGAAGTATTAACATGTCTAACCGAATGAAAATTTCATCGTTCACTGGAGAGGCATCAATCGGAGAAAGTATCTGCTATTTGTTTGTTAGTATATGAAAACTGAAATGCAGGAGGGAGGTCTGTTTTTAGGAAAACGGGAAAGGTGAAGAATAAGATAGGAGGCAGGGACAGCCTTATAATGGGAGGCCTGCAGCCCTGTAGCCTATATAAGATTATTATAAGCAGTTAGTGTGTGGAGGATCCTGAGATATACCCAAAAACTCAGAAATAATGGGGCAACTTGTCCACACAATCAAGCTCGGGTCCGCTGCTGACCCACCGGTTAAAGCGCGTGTTTCTAGCGCGTCAGGGAGGACCCACCTCCCACCCGGCAAAGCTGATTTTACTCCTCTCGCCAAAAAAAAAAAAAAAATGGCTGATTTCACTCCATTCAGATATCAGAACCACTATCGTCCTTCTCACTGTTATGGCATCTAACATCGGATTTGGATTGAGATGCCCAATTGAACTTGAATTGAATCTTGTATTGTTAAACCTCAAGAGAGGGTTATATTATAATTTTGCTTTTTAAAAAATACTCATAAATAAAAACCTTTATTTCAACATCACTAAATCGTAAATATGTAGTTAGTATCTGGCAAAAAAATATAATAGTTAACATTTTTCAATTGAAATGCAGTTGAGAAAGATTAATTAAAAGGATCCGAATTCGGATAATATGATTTCAATTTTATTCTCATTAGTTATTTCCGCCGCAAAGGTTTTCTCCAGTAAACTTCAGTCATTTCATTCTTTCTGGCGATTTATTCCCCAAACAAAGTTTATTTTATTTATTTTCATTTTAAAAAATAAAATTACCACCCATCGCTCCAATCAGTTCCCAAATTCTTTTAATTAACATTTGACTTTCCAACGCATACATAACTTTTTAGTACTTGTATGACCCGCAAGGTTAAAAGCACTTCAGTTCTCTTCAATTTGTATTTCTCTTTCTGTTTACTTCGCTTCTGCAGTAATTTTAAAAGGATAAAACAATTTTTTATCTTTAAATTTGTCTTCATTTAAGTGTTGATCTCATCAAATTTTAAATCATATATTTTAGTCTCTTAAGTTTCTTTCTATTTAAAATATTAATCTCTCTAATTCAGTAAAAACCTAGACCGATTTATCTCTTAAAGGACTAAAATTAAAATGAGAACAGATTTGAGAAACTAAAATTTATATTAACCCAATTTTAAATTACTCAAATCAAATTTTAATGATGTAAATTACCATGTGTAATTTTATAAATTACTTGATTAAAACTATTAAAATTCAATTCAACAGTTCACGGGTAAATCTCAGAAGTGATACGGGCCTTTGAAGTTAGATGGGGTAATGATTTTTGTCGCATGTAGCTTTTAAAACCAACTTATAACAACGGCACATATACAAGTTGAGGGAAAGGGGAAAAATAATACTCCTCCGGTCCTAATTATAAGACCCAATTGACTTATTTGAGGAGATTAAGGAAGTAAGTTAAGTTGGTTATTTATAATAAATAAGTGTTGTCATTCCTAAATATCCTTGCTAATTAAGTATATTGGCTAAAACTATCATTATTAGAAGGATTATCTTGGAAAAAATGCATAAATATAAGAGACAAAATGGATTGGGGTCTTATAATTAGGACCAAATAAAAAGTCAAATGGGGTCTTATAATAAGGACCGGAGGAGTACTACTTGTGCATGGACGCAATTGCTTTGAGCATAGGTGATATAATGCTCTTTGACTTGTGTTTTCGACCTCTTTTTTTAAAACGGTAGCCCTTATCACAGGTTTGGTACTACCTCTGATTTTAACATAAGACCTAGTTTAATTTTTATTTTGATTTTAAATATAAGATTTTAATCTATTTGTTTTTCATATTTATTTATTTTTTTAATATAATCTTTTTAATAATGGTAGTTCTAACCTATAAATTTGAATAGCAAAAATATTTTAAGAAAAATAACACCAATTTATTACAAATAACTCGAATTTATTTTCTTAATATACTAAAATTAGTTAACTAGATCTTATATTTAAAACTAGAAGTAATACATTAAATTTCTTAAAACCTATACAAGTTATATAAAATTAATACCTTAATTATCTCTCTGATTTTAATAAGATGGTTAACAGAGCATACGTTACCAATAACAAATTGAGGGGGGAAAAAGCCGGTGTGTAACTCTGACGGGGCGATTACGATCATACGTAAAACACGGGAAGCATCCCCCCAGGCGAAAGATGGCCATGATGAGTAGATAAAGACCGTCCCTCGTCAACCCGCCCACCAAGTACGTGGACTTCACCTTCCACGTCAGGCTCCCTAGGTGGAAGAATCGGCAACATTGATTGGTCCGGTGAGGCGGCTACCACGTTCGGGAGTGAGCGTGGACTTCAACCGCCTTGATCCTTCACCCCGCCCACAAGACAATTTTTCCAGATTCATACCTACTGGCATCAACCCACCCAAATATCATCCCTATCTTCTTCTTCTTCGGATTACCCACGGTGTTTTATTTTCCCCCCCTTTTATTTTCTTCTATCACAGTCTCATCTTCTCTGCAATGATTGAAATCACGAGGCGAGGGGGGGGGGGGAAGGAATTTTGTTCTTCAAAATAATTCTACAACCAGGAAGGGGGGACTAAACAGGAATAAAGAAATAATCCCTTTACCCCGTAACGTAACAATGGCAAGCAATCAAATTGAGAGGATTGCGATAGCAGAAAGTATGAAGACGATAACACAGCTGCTACTTTAAGCGGCAAATTAATACAAACCAGTAATCTTATCTTTCTTTCTGATCGCGTTCGGATAACGAATAATAGGATTAAACTCATGAGCTATCACGCACGCAAAGTGATTTCTTTTATACTTGCGCTTCCCGAAATTTATCATTTTTCCGCAATACCAATCGTTGAAAACCCAAGCCAAACCATGAAACACAATAATTGTTCCTTTTTCTTAATGAAAATAAGGAAAAGAAGAGAGGAGAAAAGGAGGAATGATTGTGAGTTGAGGTATTAACTGCTCTTTCTGGGTTTGCTTTTCCGCCTAGCTCTGCTTCTCGAAGGCTCGCCTTTTGGGTCCTTTGAGAACTGTGTGCATGCCGATGATCCCTCTTGTTGCTGCGCATGACGTTGTTGTTGTTCCTGTTCTTGACCTTGTTCTTCTCCCTCGATGGTTTTGCCTTTTTCGATAAGCTTTCTGAAAACTTCAGCCCCACCTCCTGCTTCTTCTGCTATGTCTTCTTTGCTTATTTCTGTTTTCTCAGTGATCTTACGAGGCCTTCCTCTTTTTCGAGGAGTATGAGGTTGATTTTGTTGCTGAGTCTGAGGCTGTTGGGTGTCATCTCCGGTTCCTGTCGATGAAGCTTCAGCTATTGCCACCGATAGTTCTTTCGTTTTTTGTGGCTTTTTCTTACCCATAATCATAAATTATTTCCCCCTTATCAACAACACAACCAAGCTTCGATATTTCTATCTCCCACTCGCTATTTCTGACCTCTAGATCATCAGTTTTCCAACATCATCAAAACCAAATCCGTAACACGCTATTCCCTCTATCGATTCCACAAAAATTAAGAGGAGAGAGAGAGAGAGAGAGAGAGCAAGAAAACGCGGCAATACAGAAGATATTTCTTTTTGGTAAACCCTCGGAGTCCTCTTTCCCTGCCCCGAGAAGCGAAAAGCAAGCAGACCAAAATCTTTGACCGGAGTCCAGGTTTAGGGAAGGACGCTATTAAAGCAGACCCCCCCCCCCCAAGTCTAAACAATATAGCAGAAAATGATATAATAAGCAACAAATAAAGTCTTTCAATATCACTCAAGCACAAATAGAATAAACAATTCCTAAAAGCTCAAAAGCTATCTTTCCTTTTCTTGGTGTCTGTTCATTCCACCTATTCCCATTCACGCATAACCCTTCATTTTCTCTCTTCCAATGCCTAGAGTTTAATAGGGCCAAAAAAAATAAAGAAGATTTAGGACAGAGACGTAGCTAACCTATGTAAAGGAGTGAGTGTCTGGATGATAGGGATTAGTGAGAGAGCAAAGTATTGAGGAGAAGCTCATGCTCTTTGACCACCACAACATATATATATGGCTTTTTTATCGAGACACGACAAACAGTAAAAGTATTTACTCAGATGCTATAAGATCAAAAATATTTACTCAGATACTACACTTGAAATCGTTCAGACAGTGAACGAGTTTAAATTTGTACAGAAGTTGTTCAGGCAAAAAACGACTTCAGTGGGACCCACATCCAAAATATGAAAGTTGTTCTTGGTCTGAACAACTTCAGTGGGACCCACATCACAAAATGGAAGTTGTTCTTGGTCTGAACAATTTCAGTGGGACCCACTATTTGTCTTACACTCCATGCGTTTTCAGCTTTCGTATTTTGACCAAATGGGGAAGTTCAAATGGATGAAGATTTTCCATCTAATCGCTAAACATGGATTCTTCTTCTATAATGTTCAGCTGATTACTACTTGATGGAAGAGTATTTCCAGCATTTTTGTCCATTAGTTGTGATTCAATATGACCAACATCTTCCAAGTCACCTATATTGGCATACAACTCTGCACATGTTAACTGAGTTGAGAATCGACAGTTCACTTGCCACATTTATTGTACATGCGAATCATCTTCTAGATTGCATGCTTGGTATTGTGGTGGATTTATGTATGGAGTGTAAGACAAATAGTGGGTCCCACTGAAGTTGTTCAGACCAAGAACAACTTCCATTTTGTGATGTGGGTCCCACTGAAGTTGTTCAGACCAAGAACAACTTTCATATTTTGGATGTGGGTCCCACTGAAGTCGTTTTTGGCTTGAACAACTTCTGTACAAATTTAAACTCGTTCACTGTCTGAACGATTTCAAGTGTAGTATCTGAGTAAATATTTTTGATCTTATAGCATCTGAGTAAATACTTTTACTGTTTGTCGTGTCTGGATAAAAAAGCCTATATATATATATATATATAGAAGGAAAAGGAAAATAAACAGGCAGTGAGTATAGTGAGCGGTAACCATGGTTAGGGGTATGAGTAGTGGGTGTGAAAGGGCATGTGGGTATTTTAGGAGAAGGAAGGGTAAGGTTTGGTGTATTGTTGCAGTCAGACTCAGACTCAGTCTGACCTTTATGTCGCTTCCCTGGTTTCGCGTCTCCCTCTGCTTTCACCTTTAATTCATGGGGTCCCTCCTTACGGATCATAGAACTGCACCTCGCCCTGCTTCGTCCCCCTTGTATTATTTATAATTATTCACAACACAGTCATCATCATTTTGATCATTCCCACCCTTCTTCTCCTTTCATCCGTTCAAATCAATTAACTGGCTCTAACACAATACGGATTACTGCGAAGCTCGCCTTTTACTTTTCTGGGAATTCCGTGATTGGACCACACATGCCCCTTCCTTCAATTCTGAATGCCCTGGAAATTTTTTCTGGTCATCATCTTCATATGCTCCAATTCGAAGAACCAGCAGTTACACAGCAGATCAGCATATGGTTTGGTATTTGCCGGGTGGGTCATCCCCCCCCCCCAGGCCCCTACCTATAGCTGTCCATTTCTTGTGTGCGCAATTAATAAACAATGCTGCGTGCTCTCTCACTGCCCGTGGGGCGACCATATGATGATACCATTATTATTTAGTTTAAGTAAATTCCTGCCATAGGGTCTTTGTTTTTCGAATAGTCGGTAGCAATATGGAAAAACTTTTCAATGCCAACTTGAATAGCACAAAGGACAGCGGGACATCACACTGGCGTGCCTGGTCTCTCTCTCCTGATTAAAAAGAAATATAACAATTATTGACGCCAATTTTTTGTTTCAATTTCGAGCTCACCATTCTTGTTAATGGACGAGTTGCTTTTTAAGACTTGAGATAAAAGTTTCGTGACGGAGTTATGAACATAGATATATAGTATTATATGGTCATGAAATGAGGAGGAGGCAGAGGAAACGCAGGTTTATTGGTTGCGCAGCAAAAGACAATATCTTGATGGAATAAGCGAAGGGGGGAAAGTTGGTCCGGCGGAGTGAGGGCCACTAAAATAAATTAGTCAATAATGATACGGCTTGGTTTGCCCCAGAAAGTTAAAAACACGACGCAATGATATTGTTTATGGGATCTAGCTAGAGTAAATTATTACGGAGACCCCGCAGAAAAGCCAGCCAACAGGACCCTCCGCTTCTGAACCTATAGTCCAAACTAACATGTCACTCCACATCTACGTGGAAATTGATGTTGACCATTATTTAAACTTAATAGGGAATGTGTTTAGCTGCAATCTTAAAAATAACTCTAATAATAAACCACCTTCTTCCTAAATTTTTCACCAGACTAATCATTAGTATTTTTTTTTTTTGGGTTATCTGAGGACAACTCTAATTATCAAAGGACTGTTCTGCTTCCATGAACACGCTACGCCAGTGACGCCACACCGCGAATTCGCACGCCTCCGTTCACCGTTTACCGTGTACCGTGTACTACAGTCTTCTTGAAATGTTTTTGACAAAAAGGAAATGGTACGTCTTTTCTGCCGCAAAATGAGCCAATTTATATACACTTCCATTAATTTGCATGTGGGAATTTTTCAGGGAGGAGTCAGGATTTGTGCAATGGACAAACATTTATTTGTTTTCAAATATCAGGAGTATTTAGGAGGTCTTTGGATGGAATCAAAATTATTTTCAAAGTGTTTTTAGAGTGTATAAAGTAAATATATAAAAGAGTTTGTCTCGTTTTAAAAAAAAGTACTTCTAAAAGCATTTTTGGTTCTTTTAAACATCTCTTTAGACTAAAACCAAAACATATATTTTAAAAAAAAATTTCAGTATGCTAAATAAGTAAGTATATGAAAAAAGTTTTGTTTTAATTTCGTAAAAATATTTTTTAAAAGTTTTTTTGGAAGTAACCAAACACTTCCTAAACGGGCAATATATAACCACAAAAAGAGAAAGAAGGAAAAAATAAAACTAAATATTATTTCCAGTTTTTAATATAAAAGCCTTCCATTTAAATATAAGATTTCAATTTATTTTGTCTTTTATATTTTCTCAAAATATTCCTGTTGATTGTAAGGGATTTTTACCAATAAATAATTCTAATCATCTAATACACATGATTGGTTTAGAGAGTCTTAACATACAGTTGAGAAAAATAACCAATCTTAACTAATTTTATTAATATTCTCAAATTAATTATTTAGTTCTTATATTAAAGATCAGAGACAGTATAATTTTTATAAATAAAAATTTTGCATGAACTTACATAGATGAAACTGTAATGGACGGAAGGTGGTGTCTTGGTCGTAGAGAGTATTATTTCTGATTCTAAATATAAAATTTTGTTTATAAACTATGAATAAGACTTTAATTTTAATTATAAGACAGGCAGTAAGCAGTAATACGTCGTAAGAGATGTACGCATGCTGACTGGCAAACAAAAGAAAGCCATGGAGAAGAGAGCATCCGCCGTCAGAGCTGGAGGGACAGGATATGATAATGGAGGGTGTGCGGACGTAAGGTGGGTCCGATTTATCCTGGCCCTCAGATGCGAATCCCAGAAAATCTTGTACCGTCCGGAGGGGGTTTTGTATCCGGTGCGAAGGGAACACGATCCTCGGGTGATACCTTGGCCGGCTATTGGCTGACTATTGTTCAAAATCAAAGATATGGCCAACCACAGGTGGCCACGTACGGCACTCCGAACCATAGCCCAGCCCGGAGCATGAGGTACCGAGGAAGTACGTAACGGGGAGCATGGTCAAATATTATTGATGGAGGGACTAGGGAGTGAGCAATGACAAGGTGGGATCCATTCGGCCCAACTTCAATTATGATGTCTTTCGCTCCACGACAACCTTCGTGGGTTCGACGCACATCATTTAATTTGACAAATCCTTTGAGTTTCTACTCTCTACTCCCTTAAATCCTTTTATATCAGAATATTTAACACCCCACAAAAAAAAAAAAAATTAGAAGTGCCATCACGGCAACGAATCCCCCAAACAAGAAAATGCCGTATGCCATCATCCTCCCGTTTTTTGATAACATGATACTCTTCTTTTTGGTTTACTAAGTTCACAAGAATTTTCTCTTGTAAAAAAAAAGGGGAAAAAAAGAGTAATAATAGAATGCATTTTTTAAAATTAGTAAAAAGAATTTTACTATTTTTTCCTCCCGGGCATTTTTCTTTCTGTAGTTTCCTCCCTCCAGACCAAGCCTCAAGCAGAACGATAATTAACTGAGAATCTTAGATTCGCTTCTATCGATCAAATGGCCAAGCCCACTCTTCCTCCACCCACCGCGCGGCAAGGATGCACCGTAGTTATTAAAACGAAAGTCGAACACGATGCGCCCCAGCTCACATTAAGAGCCACAATGTATGAAAAATTGAGTTGCTATGTATTGATCTCAAAATGTTCAGGATAAATGGGCTATAAAGACACAGTATACAGTGACATGCTGACATAATTTTCATCCTTTCTATTTATTGTTAATATTTCTTTACATGCGGATGAAGCAGTAATTAGCAGCGATGTTGGCCCTCTACTGCATCGTTTTATCTGAAGATGAAACGGTTAACATCGTTTTATCTGTTATAACATATCAGACTTCCCAGACAACTACTGGCTTATGACGATGACAGTTAGTGTATGTGGGGGGACAGATTGGTAATAGAAAAAGAGCCACAGGTATTGCCATCAACAACGTCAGGGTTAAAACTTGGTCGGATCTCATTTACATGTTCTTATCAATTATGTGAAAAGTGATGAGGACTGGCGCGTGTTGTTGCAGGCCGAAGATTTACTCCAGCACGCACATCCCTTTCGGAGAAGAACACGTAACTGCAAGATGCGAGTGCTCTATGATAACATGACATTTTCAGGGCAGAAGCCCCATCTCCTTCACAAGTCTCATCGATGTGGCTCTCCATCCCGCTCTTTCATGTGCTCATATTTTTCAGAATTAAAAAAAAACTCACAAGAGGTATTCGGTGCATCTGACTAGTTTCTTCAATCAATATTGGTGGCCAAAAAAAATCCTCCATAAGTATTAGAAATAATTGCAGTGTAAACAAATACTACCTTCGATCCTTAATATAAGACCTTGTTTGACTTTTATATTGATCCAAATATATATAAAGTCACACTCCACTTTGTCTTTAATATTTTACATTTTTTTTCCAAGATAGTTCTTCTAACAATGGTAGTTTAAGCCAATACACTTAATTAGTAAGGATATCTTAGGAAAAAATAACACATATTTATGACAAATAACTAACTTAACTTCTTTCTTTAATCTCCTCAAATTAGTCAACTAGCTCTTATAATTAGGACCAAACGTAGTACTTCATTAAGAAATTAACTGACTTCACCGCCAAAAAATCGACAAAACAATTTATTACAAACATTCCTCACGTCTGGATAAAAGCTGTCATCAGAACAGGAAGGATATAACAGTGCATGTCGTATGTGCTTTCCGTTTCCTACACAATGATGGCTGTTTTCTTTATGCGAGTGAGCGAGTCCCTGGGTCATGCCACTATCCCAGCCGCGAGTTGGATATCCGGTAATCAAAAGCGCTGAGCTCGCGAGTCTATAATCTGACTGAATATCTTTGTGGTTGGGAAAGAACGTGGAATCATAATCAAATGTTGTGGATCAACAACTCGCATGGTTAGAATTTGTTTGTGGACGTCCACCACTCTGACATTTGGCTGGTAGCATGACGTGTATTTAACTTTCTTTAAGCGCTGGTAAGAGGAACGGAAAATGCTTAAATAGTGCTTTCACGGAAAATAGTTGCACTGTTCAACTGCTCTTTTTTTTCTTCCCTTTCATGTTCTCTTCTTATTTAAACCTGCCGCAACCCCGACGTGAGTTTCTTTTGGCTGGGCTGTTTTGTGGAGTACCGGTCTGTGTCCTTCTCTCTGTATCATCTCCCAATTATAGTCCCTTGGGGGTGTTGTGTTTTGCTGGGAGGCCTATTTCGTCCTCGTATAATGAACTTTTTAATTATTTGGGGGACAGGGTGCAAAAGGAAGCTTCTTTCTTGAGAAATAACTTCATTTGTATAGTTTTTTCTCCCCACGTCATCTTATTCTGTATGGTTTTTGCTGAAAAAACTGTGCTTTTCCTGGAATTGCCGTTTCTCTTCCCCTCCCCTTCTCCCCTCCTTACTCCTATCCCCCACCCCCCTTCTGTAGTTTCTTTAGTGTCTTATTTTTGTTTATTTTTTTATTATCTTCCCGTTTCCTCAAGACAAGCGTCCTGTTTTAAAACATAAGGATCTATTTCAACGCTGTATTACGAGTAAAACTGTGCTGTTGCATTGTAACATTTTTTTACTAGTACGGTAATAAGGTTTGGACTCATACTATCTCTTGTCCTTAATATAAGACCTTATTTGATTTTTAATTTGGTTCTAATTATAAGATCCCAATCCATTTTGTTTCACATATTTATGTGTTTTTTCTCAAGTTAGTCATTCTAATAATGTTAATTCTAACCAATATATTTGATTAGTAAGGATATTTTAGAAAAAAAAACACATTTATTACAAATAACTAACTTAACTTCTTTTCTTAATCTCCTTAATTAGTCAACTAGCTTTTATAATTAGGACCGGAGGTGTGTCTATTTCATTTCTTATTTCAGGATTCACTGTTTCGATTGTCTAATTATCTAATTATCTGTTGATAGGGAATAGTCTTTCATTGGCAGTCAAATGTGAATTTTGACGATTACAACGATGCTTTGAATCAATCTTAGGGGACTTCAGCCATTGTGTGCCTGAGATATGGAAGTTCCTTATGATGCTTCCAGCAACGGAGGTGCTAACGACAGAATTCAGATAATTAAATACTCTCCTATAGACCCCGTGCCAATTTATCATCAGCTTGGTTTGATCTGAGAGTTTTTATGTGAGAATTAGCAATTTTCGGGTGGATAGATCCACCCCCGAGTTTCTCACTCTCATCATATCCCTCTAAACCCGGATACACTTATAATGTTAAATGGTGTAAGATGTAGCATGTACTCGGATGGGCTGTCTTCAGTTCTTAG
>NW_021634089.1:0-54231 GCF_004799145.2 Neltuma alba | reverse complement strand
TGGCAAAGCACCTGAATCTGGTTCAATCAAGTGGTGGAATGGTGAAGCTGAGTTGGTTGAAAGAGTTCTTTTCTCACTGTCCTGAAAATGCTTCAATGGAAGTAATAGAGCAACATACTCGTGCCTATCTTCTTTATCTTGTAGGTAGTACCATATTTTCCACCACCACTGGGAACAAAGTCCCCGTAATGTACTTGCCGTTATTGGAATTTTGAGCAATGTGGAAGATATGCCTGGGGTGCAGCAGCATTAGCATTTTTATATAGAGCTCTGGGAAATGCCTCTCTGAAAACTCAAAGCACTATTAGTGGCTGTTTAACACTACTGCAGGTCAGTTAAATTTGCTCATATGATTTTTTAAATATAATTTTTTTAATGCTATCTTTTTAACGTTCTTCAAAAGCTTGTCTAACTAGTCTTTGTACTTCTGCAGTGCTGGAGTTACTTTTACCTGAATATTGGCCGGCCAAAGCTTAACCACGATCCTATGCGTGATCAATTTCCATTTGTGCTAAGATGGAAAGGAAAACAAAGTGGTCCAACAGCAATCGTGATGTAATTTTCTACCGGAAGGCTTTGGATTCCTAAAACCAAGTGATGTAAGTCTTATATTTAATTATTTATTTTAAACGAAAATTCTCTCTGTTTTTCTTTTCTTTTTTTTAAAAATGATTTGATGAGATGATTATGTTTCAAATTATAGGAGATTTGATTCTGTAGATTTTATAGCATCATTTTAATTTCACAGGAAGGGGAAATTCAAACTAAGTATATAGGTATTGTTGTGATACAAAAACCTTTGGAGTATCAAATCGATATCTTACCATTTTTAATGGACACAAAAAGAGGCTTATCTCCATTTCGTGATCTGGTTAGAGTCTCATATATTGTCAAGAGAGAATATTGTTTAGTGTAATTGATGCACAGGTGGAGTGGCTGCCATACAAAAGCATGGACAGTACGGTAATTCCAGAAGACATCAAAAGCACTTTAATTCTTGGGAGGTCAAAGACAATGTTGATATGTTTTGACAAGGCAGAGAGGCATCTTCCGAATCGATGCCTAAGGCAATATGGCATGCTTCAATCAATTCCAGAGCATGTGGAGCACTGGGAGAGGAAGAGTCGAGGAGTTGATGGTGGTGTCAATTGTCAGGGAAAATGGAATCGGAGCTTAGTGAATGGATGGACCGGCATCTCCATATTGTCGAGGGTTATGATGAGGTAGATGAAAATGAGTACATACAATGGTATCTAAAAATTACTCGCAGATTTGTGGGAAGGCCTATTTCTCTCTCATCCGAGTTTCAAAGAACAGTGAGTTATATGTTTCACGAATTAGCATTTACATCTTATAGATATTATAGATTAAGTTTGAAATGCTTTTTAAAGAACAAACCCAAATGTTTTCAGAATGCTGGTTTGAGGGATATCGCACATATAGCGGACACTTTTGCAACTGATGGGCTGGATGCAGATCAAATTGAATCAATTTCTAGAATAAGATTAATTGCACATGAATGTTTGAGAGACCAGTTTGGTAGTCCAGCCATAGTGCCAGCCACCCCCAAGTTGAGCTTGGAAAGAGGGTGAGAGGAAAGGAGAGGGTCAGAAGAAAGGTTCTGGTAAACGATTGCGGAGAGATGAAGATGATGATGCAGTTCAGTATAATGCAGCTAGTGAGGACGAGCAACCTCAGTTCTACGGTGCTGCTATGAAGATTGAAGAATTACAACTAAGTCAAGTCGACAGAGAAGCGGATCAATCACAAATCTATGCGTTAGATAATGAGGTCAATTCTGTCCTGTTAATTCATGCAGATGGTGACAATGGTGGTGAGAATCTGCAGCTTTGTGATGCAAACTTTGAGATGGATCAGTCAGCGTTAGCCTCTGCAGCTGGTGAAGAAAATAATGAGGAGCCAATGCATATATCTCCTGAGGTTAACAATGAAGAACCAAAGGATGCAGCTGGTGAGGTTAACAAAGAACTAAAACATTTAGCTTCTGAGAATAACAATGAAGAACTGAAGCATTCAGCTGATGCAGTTATAAAGGAAGAACTGAACCAAGTTAATGGCGATGAAAATGTTGAGCAAATGGATGCAACTAGCAACGAGGTTCATGACGTACAACCTTCTGATATCTCTAAGGGAGTTGATGATTCACAGCTCTGTGGTGCAAGTCATGAGATCAAGAACACCAGTCCTTCTGATGCTTCATTAGAGGCCAATAACTCAGATCATGTGACTTGAGCAAGGTCAGCTCCACTCATCACTAAATTAGATCCTCTAGATTTGCATGTGTGCGGAGAGAATGACCAAAAAGAATGTGACTGGGATTTGGGAGACAATATCACATATTTATATTCATAATTTTTTTCCATCTCTCTTTGAATGTGTTTATTATATGCAATTATGCTTTGGTTTTTACTTTTATTAATGAAGAGGATTGGGATTGAACTCGCCACAATGCAATTCAACTGATCTCATCATGCACAGGAAGGTGATTGTGGTGGCTGCTGCATAGGGGCAAGGCCTTAAATTATACAATTTTTTAGCTTTATAATATAAACTTTAGTTTAATTTTCAAAATTTTTATTACTGGATATCAAGTTATTAATTTAATAACTAATATTTATTTTTTTTTGGTAAAACGGTTTTGTTTGCATTGGATTTTTCAGAAAAATTTACTAAGTTAACCAAAAATTATCTCAGTAAAAAAGTCTAATATTAAACTCAAACGTAATTTAATTTTGAAATGAGGTTCAAATTATTGTGACTAAAAGATCCAGATTATTACTGCATGACATATTTGGATTTTTGTTAAGATTGAGCGACACAAGTTGTCAGCTTGTCATGAAATAAGTCTCATCATGGTTTAAAATTATCTTGAAAAGTGAATTTATCTCTACTTTATTAAGAGTTATAACAAATATTATTCGTTGATAAGACCTTGAACTGCCTGTCCAGATGAATCTAAAAATCTGTAACTCACGGGCCAATTCCCAAGGATGAATCATCATCAACCATAGCTATGAAACTGTGGAGCTAAACTATTCTTTCCAGCGTAATTTTAAAATAAAAGTACGTGTAATTGGAATTTATTATAAAAAGGATTATAATTCACTCAATATATAATATCAATGAAGAATAGAATTTTTTTTTATATATATCAATTTATAAAAACTTCTATTTACTTCCTGGAAAACTATTCCGAAATTTCAGCACAATTGTACGGATATTATAATTTTTCTCAATGAAAAATGTTCAATACATTAATGAGCCACACAACTCAGGTATAATTTATACAACGATTAAATCATTTTGTTTAAGCGCATAATAGATAAATTCTTTGGCCAAAGCCTCCACGCATATTGTGCCTTTTTTTCTCTCCAAAAATAAATATTACTTCTATCTTAATATAAGAGTTGATTTTATGTGTTTTTTTAATATAAAAACTCGTTTGATTTTTTATTTTGGTCCTAAATATAAGATCATAATCTATTTATCATCTATTTATTTTTTTTAAGGTATTCTTATAATAATATTAATTCTAACAATACACTTGATTAGTAAAGATATTTAGAAAAATAAGACCTATTTATTATAAATATTAACTTAATTAATTTTTAATATACTCAAATTAGATAATTAATTTTTATATTTTCTTTAGTTGAAGGGTTGGACTAATCACTAATGGGCTATCTTTTACGCCAAATGCTCATCATCCTATTTGTTTCTTTTGGTGGGTCCCTTAAATCAACATCATTAATCATTATCCGTATAGATATTTTAAGCTGAATTTTATTCGCTGCGTATAATTTATATTTATAATTAACTGAATTACATGTTTGAGAAAACTGTTAAAAATAATTAGAAGTGATAAATATGTATGATCAATTGAAAGTATATACTCTTTTCACAGTGCACATGGTCTGCACTGCATATTCAATCGGTATAAAGTTCCCTCACCTGTCGTCTACACTCTTACTGTGTTGAAGGATAGAACCTGTGAGCTCAATTTTCGATGTTATCTTTTGGAATATAAGGTTTTATTTTTCGAATCCCAAGGAGAAATGTATTTATTTGTAAATTGCAATTTCAATTTGTCTTGGTCGATCCAAATATACCGACCCGGCTCCACGTAATCCAGCTAGTTTGCTTAAATTTTCTCCCTTCCTCTTGAACGATCCAATTGCGTACCCAACTTCTCTGCGATCTTCTCGTCTTCCTGCCAGTCTTTCTTTTCTGAGTTACGTTGCTTCCATTCAATTCTGTAACGAAACTGAAAAAGCGAATACGGAATGTCCATCGATTCTTCCGAATCCACGGTGGTGCTTGCTCGGGGCCGTTTGGCCCGGCTCACTGCTCACCTACGACCTTCTTCCACTGAGCAACTTGATCACGCCCGTTCGCTCGACCCTTTCCCTCTCTCTGCTCAAACTTCAATCTTGCCACCCGGCAACCTCAAGGGGTCTTTGACGATCGTCGACGAGAGGACTGGGAAAAAGTACCAGATTGAGGTCTCCGAAGAGGGAACGATCAAGGCTGCTGACTTCAAGAAGGTATTTTCTGATCAATGAGTTATATACGTAAGCTTTGATTTTGAAAGCTTTTTGTGATTGGCTAACTGGAATTTGGTCAATTCTGATCTGTTCGGCTTCTTTGAATCGGTTGGATGCGTATTTTTTCTGTGCGGCCAATTATTGTTAATGTTAGCATTCTGCCTATTAATTTTTAGTCATATGCTATTCAGAATCTATCAATCCAAGTGTGCCATGGGGTAGTTTGGATTTGCAGCACAAGTGCAACTTACCGTCTTATGCGTTATGGATTTTTTATTGTGGGACTCCAATTGTTAACGTGCAGATATCGACCGGAAAGAATGACAAGGGGCTCAAACTATACGACCCGGGATATTTGAACACAGCTCCTGTCCGATCGAAAATTTCCTATATTGATGGCGATGAGGGAATCCTTAGATATAGAGGCTACCCAATCGAGGAGTTGGCGGAGAAAAGCACCTATATGGAAGTTGCATATCTCATAAGTGAGCATCTTCAAGAACTATATTGCCAGTCTATAACTAATCTGCAGCATATATGTTCTGTAAAACCATAAAAATTCTAAAATGATGATTCCCTTGGGCAAGCATAGTGCCCAAACTTCTAAATTATTATAGCAATATACTTCAATTTATTTATAGCATGCGTGTTTCTGTCATCTGTTTGACTCATCCGTTTCTGCCTTTTCAGTGTATGGAAATTTGCCTACTCAAAGTCAGTTAGCCGATTGGGAGTTTGCTATATCTCAGCATTCAGCTGTTCCGCAGGGAGTTCTGGTGAGGTTCTCTGCTATGTGATGATATTGTGGATTGTTTATTCTAATCAAGTTCAGTAATACTTTTATTGTTTTATTTGATCATTTCATGCTATAAATTTTTATGCCTTTTACTTCTTTCATCCTTTCTTTCATCTGTTTGTTTGTTAATGGGTGACTTAACTTGCATGTATCCTATGGAGATAAAATTTTGTATTTTTAGCATGTAGTAAAATGATAAAGAGCAGAGCAATGTTAAAGAAGCCTCAATTTGAATGGTTGATCATTACTGCTAAGTATTGAAGTGGCAAGTCCTTATTATTCCCCCTGGGGCGCTTTTTTGGACAAAATGTCCTAGAAACTCACTTTTATTTTACTGCGGCAGTCTGTATTTTAATTATGGTTTGTGGAAATTATTTCCTTGCAGTGATCATTTTAGGGGGAGTAACTGAGTTTTTTCCCCCCGGAGAAATATGTCTATTAACCTAACGGAGTGTTATTTTTTTACTTTTGTGTTGTAGGATATCATACAATCAATGCCACATGATGCACATCCAATGGGTGTACTTGTTAGTGCCATAAGTGCTCTGTCAGTTTTTCACCCAGATGCAAATCCTGCTCTTAGGGTAAGCAAGACGAGTTACTTTTAAAGTTTTTCAGCTTGTGCACTGTTTTACAATGCTGCACATTTATGATGGTGACATATAGTTTTGTGGATCTTGATTTTTTTTTTTTAGCAATATATACTTCTCTCATAACTAGTAGAATTTTCCCATTCTACTCTTATTTAATGCATATTAAAATTCGATGCAGGGTCTTGATGTATACCAGTCAAAACAAGTAAGAGACAAACAAATAGCACGAATCCTTGGAAAGGTTTGCATATACAGTTTTTTTCCCCTCGTTCCTCCTTACCCTTCTACCTAGGCACGCGTAATTTATTTAGCTGATATTGGTGTGTCTAGAACTGGGTTTACAGCTTGCATTCTGCGGAGTTTTGAGCAGCTACCTTACAAGTTTATGCATTTTCGCAATATACCTAATATATCTATTGATGTTTTCTTTTGATTGCAGATAACAACAATTGCTGCAGCAGCTTATCTTAGATTGGCAGGAAGGCCACCAGTGCTTCCATCCAGCCACCTTTCCTACACGGAGAACTTCCTATACATGCTGGATTCTTTGTATGTCTTGTGTGTTTTTAAAGGTCTTATTGTTAATATGGAATGATATAAAGCTTCAATTTCTATTGATTTAATTTTTTTGTCCGAGTGAGGTAAATCATCATCAGTACTCACTAGTTTTTTTTTTTTGGTCTCTTGCTCTTGCTTGCATGGAATAATTTCTTTTCTGGCACAAAGTATATAGTATTCTTAAGATGATATAATAATACATATACACGTGCACGGTAATTACACCATCTTGGAGCTTTAAACTCAAATAACATTTTCTTTTGCATGTTTTCAGAGGCAATCGCTCATATAAACCGAATCCTAGGCTAACTCGCGCACTAGATATTATCTTCATCTTGCATGCGGAACACGAAATGAACTGCTCTACGTCCGCTGTCCGGCACCTTTCGTCAAGGTTGAGGCTCAAAATTGTTAAACAACATAAATCATTCTACGTTCAGTGTATCCTAACCACCTTATCCTTCGCAGTGGTGTTGATGTATTCACCGCTATTGCTGGTGCTGTTGGAGCACTATATGGGCCTCTTCATGGTGGAGCCAATGAGGTACCTCTAAATGCGTCATGCAAACTATCACTAACTTTTCACTATAGCTTGTTTCTGACCATTTCCCTGCGTAAACACAATACTTTTGGCAAGCATAATAATGTGACCTTTGGTGGTTCTATAGGCTGTCCTGAAGATGCTGAGTGAAATTGGAACGGTTGAGAACATTCCAGAATTCATTGAGGGTGTCAAAGCCAGGTGATTATTACCTTCTTGTATTTGGGGTCTTATTTCCCCCTGTTTATCATTTACTCTGAAATGGTGATGTCATTATGCCTTCCTTTTATGTGGTTTTGCCTCAGACCTTCACTGCTAGCTGTGAAAATGAAAGTTATAATTGATATATCTATCCTGTCATCCTGTGCTTTATCTTTTCTCTAGGAAACGAAAGCTCAGTGGTTTTGGACATCGTGTTTACAAGAACTATGATCCCAGAGCAAGGGTCCTAAGGAGACTGGCAGATGAAGTGTTTTCCATTGTTGGTCGGGACCCTCTTATTGAGGTGTTTATCTATCCCATGGGTTTTCTTTCTTCTAATTGCCTATTTAATATTCCTGAAGCTTTAAACTTTTCTGGCCATGGGTTATGAATACAATAACAGACCACTAGATTTTCAACTTTGCATGCTCTTTAATACAGTTTGGTATTCTTCCAGGAAAATAGAATCACTTTTGTGAAATATTAGGGTTGTTATTGGGGACATAAGCTTTGGGGGGGGGGGTTATTTAAGGCACTTGCTTTTAGACAACGTTGATTTGGTTATGTTTTTCATGTGTTTGCATGAGCATTCATTAGAAGTCATATTTCGTCCAGGGAAAAAAGGAGCCATCCACTTCGGGCAGGGTCTAGAGTCAATTCTAAATCTTGAGCAACTTGTTTCATTATAATAGATTATTGGCTAATGTTTATAATACCACTATATATATAAATATCGCAGTGGGAGAACTTCTGCTTTATTTAATGTGAATTCAATTCAATATATTTGGTTAACTTCTGATTTGTGGGTAAAATTTTTCGGCCGTGCAGATTGCAGTTGCCTTGGAGAAGGTTGCGTTATCTGATGAATTTTTCATTAAGAGGAGGCTATATCCTAACGTTGACTTCTACTCTGGGTAATTTATAGGTAATCTATCATTGAATTCAGTTTTGTAACTAACATGGATAAGATGTGCAATTTTTCCCAGCCTATATAACAGGGTTTGGAATGATGAATTTTTGTAATCAGGGCCATGGGATTTCCGCCTGAGTTTTTCACAGTTTTATTTGCAATCCCTCGAATGGCTGGGTACTTGGCGCATTGGCGAGAGTCCTTGGATGATCCTGATACGAAGATTATGAGACCTCAACAGGTTACTCCCTTTATGCTTACTTTGGTTATGCTTTTCATGCTTAGGGAAATTAGAATTGGCCATATGGTGTTGATCTCCATAGCTTCTGATTTACTGAAAAATGGTTGGGCTTCGTGGGTCATTTTAAGGCTGCAATTCCTACCTAATGCATGTATTAGGCATTTATTGCAAAATACATCTTTCAAATAGAGAAGCAAGATAACAAGTATGAAACAGTCTTTAAAGAAGAAAGCCGCCTAATCCAAACAGCCCGAAGCAGCACACTGAAGGTAATCTACTTTTTTACTATTGGCTTGGGAATCTGAGCAGTTTATGGCTGGTTTTAGGATTGGTGGTGGAATAAGGTGGCGGTATGTTGCAACATGTGATGGATTAAGAATATATGATTACCTGTCTGTATATAACATGTTACGACCATCAATCAATTGAGCACTGAATTATTTTAGCATCATATTAGATTGTTCCGTTCAATCAGAAATCAAATTGGATTCTGTTTCCTGATTTCATCAATCTGTTTTCACTTCAGGCTTACGTTGGGGAATGGTTGCGGCATTATACGCCTGTTAATGAACGATCTGCATCAAGTAATGCTGACGAGCTTGGTCAACTGGCCATATCAAACGCCTCAAGGCGGCGACTTGCTGGATCTGGCTTATAGCCTTAATCTGGATTAATCAGTAAAACTGTGCACTGGATAAATAATAAAAAGCTGGTATCCGAAGCCTGTAAGGAAAGAAAGTGGGATTTAAAGTTCCATATTTGTATCTGCACTCTGCAAGTTCACTTACCAATAAATCTATTTCTTAGTTTTGTCTATATGAATGATTATAGTTTCAAGGTCCTGTGGGTAGTGATAAGGTCATATACTATGATTGCTTATAATCCTTAAATGTTATTTTCTCTGAATAAATAGAGGGGTCACCAAAAACCTAATTTGCTGACTGATGATGCCATACAAGTCGCAACATTAAATTAACTTTTTGGGACCGTGGTTACAACATTGTACGGAACTAATTGGCTGATTCTATGGAGAAAAAACATAGTAGCATGCCTATTTGATGAAAATCAAATTTAATTAGTATAAATCCAGAAACGATTTTTCTTACTTTTTTTTGTGAAAATTATTTATTTTAGTTTTTATTTGATAATTTAGTTCAATATAATTATTTTGATTCGATATCTCCGAAGATAATTATTTCCCATATTGCCTAAATAAAAGAAAATAATTCGTTTTCTAGAAAATGAAAAGGAAACTAATTTTCACTTTTCAAGCTTCCCATGAGTCAAACGGGTCCCTCATCGACATTTAATTTGGGAAAAAAAAATTAGGTTTTAGACTTTTGATAATGCATTAAGTCTTCGAAATTACTTTAAAACACTTCGTTTTGGATTGTTAAATTTATTTAAAAGTCAGTTCTTATTTGCCCTTGGCATTTATAACTGATTTCAAGTTATCACTTTGTCATCTACATAGTTTTTTTAAAAAAAGGCATAAAAAATTGTGTTTTTTTTTTGTTAAATGAAATGGAACCACAAAAGCAAAGTGAAAAAGATGAAGACAAGAAAATAAAAGAACTATTATATTTTTTTCACTTACCTCACAATACAAATAACATGTCTTATTTGTAGGTATTGTCTTACATATAGGTTACACTTGTTCTTAAATGATAAATAGTAAATAATCGTGAGTTACAAGATTAAATGGATATAAGGGGGATAATAGAATAGTGGAAGTGCAATACACAGTAGAACTTACTTGATAAAGTTAAAAAGAAAGGGTTAAATAAACATGCAGGTATAATATTGATGACACTTTTGTGGCTTACGAGAAATGAACATGGCTTGTTTGTCGCTTCTTTATGCATTCTCTAGAAGTAAATTTGAGTTCGCATCCGCTGGGGAAAAAAATTAAGTTTATATTCTTTTTTTCTTTGATAAAGTGGAAGCAAGCAATTTCAATTTTATTCTTCTCGTTATTAAAACAGAAAGTACTTTAATCATGTAATAGCTTTAAAATATTTCCGTTTCCATTTATAATATTTCCTTTACAAATATGATAATACCAAAAGTGTTATCCATTTTCATTTGTAATATTTCCATCTTCTGTTACTTTAGAGTGGTGGCACCTACTTGGTATAAAGACATCACAAAATAATAATGGACGTAAGCTACACTTAATGAACAAGACATTTTACTCCATTGATGAACATACATATGCATTGTCACACCCAAGAAAACTTATGATGCCAGTTTTATGTGTAAATTTGCACCTTCATCTCAACTACTACGTAAATTTGCACCTTTATTTCAACTACTACTATTACCACTACTACCACTATCACCACCACTACCACCACTACCACTACCACTACCACTACCACCACTACTTCTACCATCACCACCACCACTACTACTACTGCTCCTACCACCACTACTGCTGCTCCTGCTCTTGCTCCTACTACTCCTACTACTCCTACTATTACCACTACCACCACCACCACCACCACTACTACCACCAACTACCACCACTATTACAACTACTATTACTACTATCACCACTACTACAACAACTACTACTACTACTACCACTACTACGACTACTACTACCACCACTACGACTACTATTACTACGACTACTACTACTACCACCACTACGACTACTACTGCCGCCGCCGCCGCCACCGCCGCCGCTGCTAAATAAATAAATTAATAATTAATTAAACTAGCAACTCTCTCACAACATTAGGAATTGAAATATATCCTAATGATACAAAAGGTGCATTCTCACTGTAGCATCCAAGTACTAGAAACAAACTGACATTAAAGCTTTAGGTCCATTCAAATGGTTTATTAAAGAAGCTAATAGTCATCACAATCATAGTCCTAATCACAACCATGATCATCATCATAGCCATAGTAGTCACCATAACATCATCATAATAATCATTACCATAACAATCGATCATCATCACCGTCACCTACCTTACTCATCCCTGTCATGTCCTCCCTCTTCAATCTGAGTTTGTTCTTCTTCTTCTTCCTCCACTTCCTCTACCTCGTCAGCAAGAACTCCTCCTCCCACTTTCTCTACAGCATCAGTTTCTTCATCCTCCTCCTCTACCTCTTCAACAGAAACTTCTGTCACTTTCTCTACAACCTCTCCTTCAACATCAGATTCTCCATCCACCACCACCTCCTTCTCCTCCTCCTCGTCGTCGTCGTCTTCTTCACTGTAAAAGAATTTACAATACTTGAAGCCAAAATCCAGTAGAGCGTATAAGCTTCAATATGAAATCTTAGCTTAGAACACGTTGATCAACAAAACAAGAAAACAGTTGCATAATAAATTTCTCAGTTTGATGAATTCTAAACAGAATTGTTCTTCACTACTGCAAGATATTTTACCTAAGGACTAAAGTGTAAAATACGTGAAGTCAAAATCAAGTAGGGCATGCAAACTTCATGATGATCCACGTATTCCTTCAAACCAAATGCATCTTGACACTGTAAAAGGTGCGCATTTAGAATGGCACTTACCTGAATAAACCTTGAATAGTGAAGCTTTATATTTTCTTAGCTTGGAGTAATATTGATGAAATCCAAGAGAGAAGCAAAGTGAACTTTAAGAACATTCCTTACAATTTCTAACAAAGAAAACGTCATACCCTCTATTTCTCTAAATAAATACTCCTATAATCTAATAATGTCTTCCCCCCCAGTTTTCTGACACAGGTGTATTCCAAAAGCTGCAGGCTTTTACTTCTTTCATATCTACAAAATCTTGAGGTCTCACATTAAACATCCAATTACATATTTATTTCTTACTACCTCTGGTTTTATTTCTTACTAGATGCTCAAAAAAAAATACGTCAAGATACTGATGTATAAAAAAATATTTTAGAATACTAAATGTGTCTGGAAAAATATTTTAGCATTGTAGATGAACCTTCATCCTAATTTGACTTCCTTCCGATTGCCAAAAAGGGGGAAAATCCCCTCGAGTGAGTATAAATACCAATTAACTGCTTTGTAAACTATTGCATGCTAAAAAAGTAATTAGATTTAAGGTGTAAAGTAGCAAATAACCTACTTGCCTCCCGAGCTTCATATCCATACTCCTCCAGAACCACTCGCTCCATTTGCTCTCGAGTTTTAACCTCCTCCTCTTCATACTGCAAGAATGAATATATTAGTTAATTTTTACAAAAAGATTTCTTAACTCTGTCTTGATTCTACGAGGGATTTAAGGGGAAAAAATTAATAATTTACCTTATACGCTTGCTTCCATTCGAATGGAACTCTGTGTTTTCTCGTTGTGGTGTTGCCAAAACGCTTCTCATAAAATATGTCTTCCACAGCTTAGCCGTTACCGGACTCAAATCCGATCCATTCCCTGCGAAACCTTAATTATCAAAATAAACAAAACAATTTAATCTTCTCCCACTTTGCAATCATAATAACTAGCTAGACTTGTCGTATTTATTATTTAACTAACAAGTCCATCCCCTTCCTCATACTTTGACTGGTCCACAAAGCATAACTAAGACTGTCTACACTTGATCGATTCAATGGGATTTCAAAGCCAAATCCATTATACTATATTAAATTTAAAACTGAGCATCCGTACAAAAATATAAATAAATAATTATATAAGAAAATCGCCGAGAGAATGAATGTATTGTTGGAGTTTTAATGTGTGAACGTGTGAAAAGAAATCCCATATTACTCACTCAAGATTGAAAAAACCTTAGTGTTTATTATGTGAATTTGAGCTAATAAAATAACTAAAAAGAAGACTCTTTAGAACTGGCTGTTAGCAATGATTGTTGAAACATTTATATGTTTTAATTAGTTAGCTTTACTCTTTTATAAACCAGATCTAATGGCTTTAAAGTATTTTAATTCACCTTAATCAATGGTTTAAAAACCATTCTTTTAACTGTCATTAAAATCGTTTTTAATTACTATTATGACAATCCAACATCACATCATCTGCCTATAAAAGACAATGCATGGTGCATGTCATAGAATGTTGAGTTTTATCCCTGACTTCTTCTAAAGGGGTGTTTGGCAACTTTCAAACCATAGTTTCATAAGCACTTTTTTGCAAAACGAGACAAATTCCTCCACATATTTACTTCATAAACTATAAAAGCACTTCTGAAATTATAGTTTGGTTTCTATCCAAACACCCCCTAATTTCAAATTTTTGTTATTTTGTTGCACTGCTCTGTGCAGGAAGAGATTGTTTAATTCTAAAGAGCGCAGCATTTTATTCTTACCTTTTGTATTAAAATAACTCTTAAAGATAGTATTCTTAAATAACGACTCGAACTATATTTTATTATTTTTGCAGGTGTTTGCATGTACTTCCACCTTCTGAGCCGTATAATGACCGGAAGGAAGGCGAAGATTCATACTTACAGAGTGGAATTTCTCAGAATCTCTGATAAGGAACGATCAGAGCATTGAGTAAGCCAACGAAAGAAGAATGCATCATATATAGTGGTTAGTTCTAGTCGAGAAACGGAATAAACAAAACGCTTTTCCGAGAAAGCGGGCATTTTGATTTAATTTTTATATCAATTTCTTTTTTACCAGAAAATTTTTTTATATCAATTGAAACCATGCTCTTTTATATTCATTATATAAAATTTATTTAAAAAACTCGTCGCGTCCCTCATACGTTAGGGTGACCGATTTCTCTCTGCGAGTGTGAGAGCCTTTTACCACCGCCAGTGTCGCCAGTATTTTTCCGACGCCATTTCCGAGTTACCTTCTTATTGTTGTTCATGTGAGTGTCGCTATAGCCCACTGCGATAGCGTTAAAAAAGAGTGAGAGTGAGTTGGAGAGATTGTGAGGACAGAGAAGGAGAGGTGTTCTCTGGTTTATAGTGACGGAGCGGAGGAAGGGGTTTGGAAACCTCTCAGGGTTCCACGTAATTGGATTTGAACAAGGGGACAGTGGCGACGTTGAAGGATGGAAAACTAGTACGTAATTTTTTGCGAGCAAGAGTTCTTGTTAACAAGTTTCTGGGTGCCGCCGCCGAAAAAAGATGATGATTGGACGGAAGTGTATGAAAGATTTCCCAGCTTTTTTTGTGCTTGGCTCAAAGCCCCTCCACCAAGGTTCATGGAGGAATTACTGGTTCATGCGGATATCCGATGGGTTGAAACTAGAGTCGGAATGGAGAAGACGGCGCGTGTTTTGCCTCCTGTTCGAGGACGCGTAACTGACAGGTTTGGTTGTGATCGTGGAGGTGCTGAGCACCGTGGTGGGACTAACGGCAGTGGTCGTGGAATGAGTAGACGCGGGAAGAAGGAATACCACGTGGCAAGGACTTTTCGGTGACTAAAATACCCTCAAGGGCTGTAGATTTGGGCAGTCAAGCAGCAGCCTAAAAATCACTCGCAATTGGGTCTCCAATGAAAGTGTTCTGCCGCTTGAGCCCACATAGACAGGGAAAAGGGATTTGGTAAGGTGGCTCGGTCATTTACAGTTTGTAATTTCTGCTTAGCTTTTCATGACCATTTTCTCTTCATACTTCCTTTCCTTGATCTTTGACAAGATTTGAAAGATGCGATCCTCTCAAATTTGTGACAACTAAAGAACGCTCTACAAGGTAGATGGAATTCAGAGCTTAAGAAATGGTGGATAAACTATTTGCGTCGAAAATTGTGGCATTTGTTTTGTTGATTGACTTTATTTGTAAATTATGGATATTTAATCGTGACTTGGTTTATCAATGATATACAAAAGCTAACACCTTTACCCTAAAAGACCGAAGGTACCTACTAATATAAAATCGTCAACAGCAAAACACATGAAATTTACTTGAGTATATGAAAATAATTTTGTCTCGATTTGCATAAAAATATTTTTTTTTAAGTACCTTATAGGGTTTTCAAACACTCCCTGAATCTCCAAAAGTAAATTCAAACTTGGAGAAAGAATGTCATTGCTTGAGATTTCCTCTACTATTTATATAACATGACGTCTTAACCAAGGAACAAAAAACTGAACCGGTGACTAAACCGGTCGAGACAGTGAGTTAAGGGTCACCGGTCGAACCGGGAGTCGGACCGGTCATATAAAAATAATACAATTTAATTGGCATCATTAAAATAGAACAATCCTAATACCTACTCGAATATTCTAGTTTCATATTTCATTCACATGGACGTTTATTCATTGGTCTAGATTTAAAAAATTGAAAAAAACAAATACACAAATTTCAATTTGTGAAACCCATCTCAATGAAATCCCTCAAGCCTCAAATAAGCTCTTCTTAGCTTTGTGTCAATGGCTACCCAGCTAATTGCAACCCACAGAGACAACGCTGAGATTTACCATGGAGAAGATCTCTGCAAGCACAAGTCGCGCGAGCTGCTAGATGAGATTTGCTTGCCCAAAGTATTGCTCCCCTTGGACAACATCATCAAGGCGGGTCACAATCGCTCCACTGGCTTCGTCTAGCTCAAGCAAAAGCAGAGGAAGGAGCACAAGTTCGAGGCCATTCAACACCATTTCGTTTGAGTGTAAGGTCACCGCCTTTGTTGAGAAGCACTGATGATAAAGGTGAATCAGGTGAAGAGCAAGAAGCTGTTCTTTTAGGTCACTATCTCCAATATCTTCATCGACGATCCTAATTCCGCTAAGATCACCTTCACTAACCCCCGCAGCATCTCCAGATCCTTTCGGACAGTGAAGAAAACAGCAGCTACAGTGAGGGTTGATTTCAGCTACGAATTTTCCATTTGGAAGGAGGGACGAAAATGGCAAAGCTGAAGGTTTGGTTAGTGATTGACTAATTTGAGAATTTTTGAAGCAAAGTGTTCCTACCTTGCTGGAGTTTTTTTTTTTTTTTTTCAATTTTCAACCTGAAACAACGTCGTTTCATCAGTTGAAGGGCCAAAAAAAAAAAAATTCAAACTAGGCAACCCATTTGCCTAATTGGTTACTCGGTTTTGACCGGTTGAACCAGTTTTAAAACAGTTTGACTAGGGACGGTTTTTTCATCAAACCAGACTGAACCAGCAATCGATTCACCAGTTTTCCGGTTGAACCGGCCAGTTCGGTCCGGTTTTTTTTTTCCTTGGTCTTAACATACTTTGTGCTGGTGTTCATTACTGTCAAGAAATGAATATAATACCCAAGTTTCTTGCGCAGAATGTCAATAGGTACATTCTTCTTCCTAGTTACTCACCAGATAGAATACAACAAACCCAAAGGAAAAATGAAAATAAAACATCTTACTACATAAGACCAGATTCATAAGCAAAAATCAGAGGACCGAAGTTTCTGCTAAAAAGCCTTTTGGTTAGAGAAAGGTTTGATTGATCTCAGACAACTTCATATACAATGTAACACTTGTCCATTCAACCTTCATAAGATTACACGTAGTCTAATAGATCCTGCTGGTCCTCCAAATCCCAAATCACCACTCTTCCATCCAAACCTACAGTATCAAGGGGTTCATTAGAAGAAAGGGCAATGCCAAACAGGCAAGGATATAACTGTTCAAAAATCACCTAAAAGTAATTGTTAGTTTTCACTGACCTGATGTGCTGAAACGCCTGACCAATGTTCCACGCTCTCCAAGAGGCATGATACAACTACAATCCAAAAAAGACATTGGTGATACACTAAACTTACGATAGTTTTAAAAATGGTTTTGGTTGTTCAAATTCTGCCCAGCCCAATAATTGGACAACCGGAATGCAAACGACCACATTTACGCTATGTTTGGTACGGGATTTTTGGAGGGGAGGGGAGGGGAGGTGCTCCCCTCCCCTCAACTCCCCTCCCCTTGTTTGGCTGGTGTAATTTTTTAGGAGGGGAGGGAAGCCCCTCCCCTTCCCTCGTTTGGTTAAGATGTTTTTTAAAGAGGGGAGGGATTCTTCTTCCCTCCTCTTCCCTTCTAGCCTCCCCTCCAAAAGTGGGGTTTTTTGGAGGGGAGATGAGAGATAATATTTTAATTCCTTATATACCCTTTTGATTTGTTAACCTCTAATTAGTCGTAAACATTTCTACATAAAAGAGTTTTTTTGAGCATCTAATAAGAGGTTATTAAGATAATTGTCTCCAAAATTAGTGAGCATTTGTAAACTTTTTTTTTCTCTTTTTCTAATTCCAAGAGATTGTTGGTATTTTCTTTCACCTTCAAGGTCTTTTCTCTGATTGAAATCTATCACTCGTGACTTTTTATCTTGATATTTTATAAGTGTGTGACTATGTCTTGTAAATCAAAATTGGTGAATTGTATTATATATATAGTTATATCTTAACAAAATAAAAAAAGTGAGAAAATTCATTTAAATTTTATGAGGTTAAAATAGTCAATTTTTTATTAGAACAAAATAAGGTATTATTAAAATTGCTCCCTCCCCTCCCCTCCAATCAATCCAAACAGGAGATCATTAAAATCCCTCCCCTCCCTTCCTCCTCCCTCCCCTCCCCTCCCCTTTGTAGCTACCCTCCTCTTTCCTCCCCTCCCCTTCCTTTGATTAAAATCCCTCCCCTCCCCTTCCCTCCATCGAGCCAAACAGTTGAAGAAGAAAAGCAACTCAGAAAGAACATTTATAATATCATCAATCATATTTGGGAGGATGAAGAAGTCATGATGAAGATGAGAAAAATACTTTATACAGTTCTCATGAACGCCTCCACGTATTTTTGAACTCTCAACTGAGTCGTTGTTCATTCCATGCTTGGATTGGCCATAAAATTTCCCAAATGCTTCAGAGAACTAACAGAAAGACAGGATCAAATAGAAGTGGGGAAACCCAAAACTAGGGTTAGTAAAAATAAGAAATACGCCATGCTTAACTGATATAGTTATATCTAATGACCTTCTATTATGATATCTGAGCTAGATATGGCTTTCACTAGCCGGCTTAGGCATATAACAAACAAACGTAATTTACCTGCGATCCATATTTTGATCCAGATGATATTGCTTTGCTTTCTCCAAGATATCTTACGAAACTCCTAAAGGACAAAAAATAGGAAAAACAGAACAAGAATAAAGTGAGGCATAAAAAACAGTCAACTTCTCTTTTACATGAAGTCAAAGCCCAGGATACAATCCTAGAATATAAAAGATCCAAATATAGGATATGCTCAAACTCATTGAGTAGTTCATTTTTCAAAATAAAGTGTTAATCCTAGAAATCACCAAAAACAAAATTGCATACCATATTCCTCTATCGTCAGCAGCAAAGATCATTGGAGTACAATCAAAGCCCACGCCAATTACCATTCTTTCAGAAACAAATAATACCTAAAAACACGTCATACAATGACCACCAATTCCAGAAACCATCAGTGAATAAGTTCAAGAAAATCATCAGATACTAAAAAAGGTTAGAAAGAGTGGATGCTGACCCACATCACGGAGTGGCAAATCACGGAAGGCAACATTTTGGGCCAAAGGAGAAGGGCCAACATCATCAACAAAATATATCATAGAATTATGACCTGCGTAATGAATAAAGCAGATAAGCTAGAATGAAAAACCCAGAGAAGACCTTATAAAATGAAACAAATGCACAAGCTAGTGCACACACATAAAGTGAACCCTTCAGTAGTGCACTGAACCAATGGGATGAAGTTTGTTTGACAAACGCTGCATGTTGGGACCCAAGTCTGAAAATATCAACTGCCCAATTGACTTAATACAAAACGGTACCCATGAATTGTTCTTTAAGTTCAAAACTCACATAAAAGAAATATTTATCCCAACTTTTTTAGAGAAAAGGAAATATGACGAAGTACATGGATAATATTTTTGTACACCAAAGCAGCCTCCCATTCCGAACAATGCTAACCAAACCACAGTAGATGTTTTCTATCATACAAACAACTTGAACAAGAAAAAAAAAAAAAAATGACGACTAAACAAAAAGGCATATAGCTGGCAACCTTACTTTCTGCCAGGCCAAGCATAACACACAAGAGAAGAGAGTTTTCTGACCTACATAAGCCAAAGTATTGCCACTTGGTGACCACTTGACGCCAAATGCCCATGATAATGATAGATCAAGCTGGATTATTAACTGTTGCACAAGAACAGTACAAGTCACAAGTCAACTTATGCTGCCCGAATCATATATTTTCTATTCTGAAGGGAACCCTGTGCCCTGGGGTGGGTGGGCGAATAATGGAAATCGTCAAAACAAGTTTGCCTCTGTTGAGCCAGCCTCGCCAAGCCACATAAATGGGTGAGCTAGTATATCATTAACTATCCCAAATGGGCTTAGGTGAACTGAAGCCGTTTATTGAGAGGGCATAGCTTAGTCCAGCCTACCAAAAACAAAGCCCTTAAGGACTGGAGCAGGCTGGGTAACATGAGGACATTGCTTAGACGACCATATATGCAAACCATAAAAGCACTCTCTAATGTGTCGTGAGCAAATAAAAAAATATAAAACGAAAGAATACCAAATCTTCAATACTATGAACAAAAATCACACGTTTAACTGTAAACTATCAAATACCTCATCACATATAAATATTTTTGAGGAATAACTAGAGAGCATATGGACTTCTTAGGATATGTTTGGCATGCAGAACGTTAGGTATTGAGAGATAATGATGGAAAATGATCCATATTCCACTGGTAAAGAAGTTATGGAAAGGGACAAACACCATTGAATAATGACAACAGGATATAGCCATTGCATAAATAATTTGTGTCTCATTTTACATGATTCCAATCAACTATCCCTTTCCCACATAGTACCAAACATAGCCAAAGTTTAAATAATCTTTTGCTGAATTCAGCTTCAAACATCTTGTGATGTTAGTGTTAATCCACCAAAAGATGCAATTGATTATGTATCCGTTCAAACACGTATATATTCCACCACAAGTAAGAGATGATACTGAACCTCTCCAAACTTCGCATCGGATGAAGTGCCCCCTTTTGATTCCCTGTCATAATTCATCAAGCAAAATTAAATAATATAAAATAAACATCAAAAGGAAACACAAAAAGCTAACCATGCACAGAGTTTCATATAACATACTTTGCATCTACACCTTTTATTAAGGTGGAGAATACTCGGCATTTTCCATCCGTAGATGTTGTTGCAAGCAGAATCTGCCAAAAAACAGATGAAATTATGATAAATAATTGAAATTTTCATATCTTCAGCCGCAGCTAAACTCATGACGTCGTAGCTTATTCAGTAATTCTTCAATCTATTTTAAATTTCCACTTATGGAGAACTAATAATGCATTTGTATTCAGCAAGTTAAATAAAACTGACTCTGACAAAAGTCATAGTCCCCCTCATTTCCATCAGACTCCTTCTAAGATATAAAACAAACTTACTCCTTATAAGATTAAGTTTGTAGAGAGATGCCAAAAGACTACATCCCAATAACTGACTTAGCTTATAAGAGAATGAAAACACAAAATTACAAGAAACATTTACAATGTATGTAAACTTTTATATAAAGGAGAAAAGGGCAGAATGCAAACATTATTGGGATGCCAAGAAACGCTTGTCACTGAAGAGTCATGTTTTTTCCGTATTAGTTTACTGACCCACCTGCAAGGCGATGCAAATTTTTATCAAAAGAACATAATGGTCAAGCAGCTTCCAGGAAATAATAAGAAATCTTGCATTATACAATAAGCGGGCAAAACTACCATGTTGGCCTTGAAAGATACTACCACAACAATTTAATCCCAATGTTTTAAGAAATACTCCTCCGGCCCTTAATGTAAGACCATTTAACTAATTTGATTAGATTAAGGAAGTTAGGTAAGTTAGTTAATTATAAGAAAAGTGACACATTTTTCCTAAAACACCATAATCATCTTTCTTAATACCCCATCTCCCTCTTCTACTTGATTATGGTTGAGGGAGTATTCATAGGGGTAATTTAGAAAAAATTGATAAATATGATAAATGGGTCTTATATTTAGGACCAAAATCAACTCAAGAATTGGATCCTATATTAAGGACCGGAGGAGTATGTTTTAAGAAATGCAGGACTGTTATAAGACCGGCTATGTTGTATGGTAGTGAATATTGGGCAATAAAGGAAAAACAAGAGCACAAAGTTGGGATAGCAGAAATGAGGATGTTGAGATGGATGTGTGGTCATACAAGAAAAGATAGGATTCGAAATGAAAATATCAGAACAAGAGTCGGTGTGGCACCTATCCAAGAGAAAATGGTTGAAAATCGCTTAAGATGGTTTGGACATGTGCAGAGAAGGCCATTGGAGGCCTCGGTGAGGAGGGTGGATAAGACAAAATGGAGTCCCATAAAAAAGAACAAAGGAAGACCAAGAAGAACGCTTAATGAGGTCATTGAACAAGACCTCCTAGTCAACAATATATCTAAGGACTGGGTTGTTGACAGAGCACGATGGCGTCGTGTGATTCATGTAGCCGACCCCACCTAGTGAGATAAGGCTTGTTGTTGTTGTTGTTTGTTTTAAGAAATGCATCAATTAAGTCCTGTTTTAGGGCTAAATTGATATGATGACGTCATTTGAATCCTTCAAAGACTAAGTTGATGGCAATAAACTTTTAGGTCACGGTATATGGGATTGAGACTCAGTTGATTTCAATAAACTCACGTCCAATATGATAGTTAACTCATAAGTAGCCAACTCCCCAAGGTGACTCGGTTGTAAAATTATAATATCTATAACATACTTTGATTTCTAAGATAAACTGCCAGAGTTTACAATTTTTAGGAAGAGGATAAACATGAAAGCTACCCACCATGAATCAGCAAAGTAACTCAAGTTTTATACATCTCATCCATAGAAGGTGAGAAATATAAAATTTCCTTCATTTTCTTTTATCCCACGGGGAAAGGACAATATAATATCAATAAGACTTGGATCATGTTTCATTCTTTTGGCTGTTTTGCTTCATTCTCTTTTAGTTTTAGGAGGCCGTTTTATTTTCCTGTCTTGCAATTCTCTTTCTTCATAACGCTTCAATGTAATGCATAAAACCGTATTGTATTGTTCAGTCCATCTTGATTGATATAGAATCATACAGTAATGGTTTTCATAAAAGCAGACTTCTCATAAATAATGAAATCCTTGAGAGATTCTCAAAATATGGTCTCAGCAGATCCAAGTGGATCCAGCAAGAACTTGACAAAAATAAAGCACGTGTAAAGTAACCATCCCATGAAAAATATACATAAGTGATATTATCTATGTATAGATAATATAGCTAAAAATGCCAATGGATATTAATATATCATCATTTTTTCAATAAAAGAAATCAAGCAAACAGATATTTGACTAGCATGTGAATTAACATCAAAATAAAGCAGCAGAGAGAGTGAGAGAACTTTACCAGTTGTTCTCCTGTTCATAGTAGCATACACAAACAGTTTTGGCCCCACTACCGACTGCAAACTTGTTTTCTGCCAGCACAGAATTTAGTAAATGTACTAAATTATGATATCCAATGAGGGAACTCGTTGATCAACAGTGTATTTCAATATTACAAAATAATAGACTAAAATATTATCAAAAATTACTTAAACGGCTAGTGATATAATATAAATGGCACTAGATACAAAAGATATAAGTAACTCTAGTTAAAATTACAATTAGCTCACGGCAACAAATTCATCGCAAACAAAAACCCATGCAAAAAGTTTCATCGCACAAATCCATGCATGTCTTTGAGGAATATAAAACTATAAGAATGGGGATAGACACAAGAAGCCAAGAGTCACCACAGTAAAATTTGTGGCACCATGAGGACATTAAGAATAAATTAAATACAATAATAAAATAAAAAAGATTAGACTTTGTTACAAAAATAATAATAAGACAGCAGTTATTATCAAATTTCTCAAATAAAAAATATTCAGTAATGTAGATATGCTTCTGTAAACCAAACATCTCACTTTGCCTATCACTTAGGCTAAAGAGGCGGTTATTTCTGCTCAAATTCCATGACATAGAAAATGTCTTGAGACAACCAGATCTTGTTTTAACAACCAAGAAACAGATTTACTAGAGATGGTTCATGGTAACACCTACATCTTCCAAATAACATGCAACAGTGCTTCCTACCTTTTGGACTCCACTGAACACAGAGAGCAGCACGGTTGAGCCTGAGGATAACGAGAGTTGGCACCCATTCTGATCCTTCAAGGTTCCAAACATATCTATAGAGGAGGACATGTTGATTTTATTTCAGCATGTTTATAACATGAGCGAATGCAGAAAAAAAGTAGCTAAAACCAACCCAAAGCTTAAGCTTCTTTGTATTAAAATATTCACTAAGTATAAATTATCCAGTGTTTCAAAAATTAAACCATGTGGGTACTCACGAATTCCGATCATGGGACGCAGTCACTATTCTGTTTGTTCTTGTACTCCAGTCTATCCCAGAAACTATTTGGTCATGCTGTGAAAAAAATAAATGAAATTACTTCAAAACTAATGATAACATATCCAGTGAAACTGCTTTGAGTTCATTGCAATTAAGGATAAGAAAAGTTACCTTCTGAAGTGTATGCACTTTTTCCCATTTGTCTTCAAACAATTTGTAGATGTGCACTTCATTATTATTGGGACAAAATGCAACCACTACAAAATAAATAAATACATAAAATATATGTTATGGCCAGTCAAATATTTAGAAAGCTGCAATCACATGCCCTAAAGACAAACAGCCTATGGTATATTAAACCCATCAAAAGTGTCTCCTTTACCGTTTTTTAAACCTAAAGCCTAGATCTATATGGAGAAGGCTCTTCAATGGTGTGACATATATCTCCAACAAGCCCACTAAAATACAATGAATGGGGGAAGAAGAGGTTCAAGCATATCTGTAAGTTTGCATTGTTTAGGTCACTAAAGAGTCTCAATTTTATCCTTTGTTTTTCCTTTTGGTCAGGGATGATCTCTTCTCTATCTTTGTATTGTCTTGTATTACTCTCTCTTCTTGTCAATAACTCCTTGACGTGTCAAAGATATATATTTATATATATACACACACCCATGGCATGTTATTATTATTAACAAATTACTAAATGAAAAATAAAAGAAACAACTTCCAGGAGGTCAGTACCGTCCCAACCTATCATGTGATTCGGACGCCTAACGTCTACTAACGAAAAGGCAAGATACGTTATCAGATTATAATTTCCCTTTGCAAGATAATACAGGCACAGCATGAAATATTATACTTCTAGAAGCTTTTTAGTTATGCAAGTTCCTGCATAAATCCAGCATCGATGTGGAAAATGTTCAAATAAGATTCATTAACAAATCCGAATAGCCAACAAAGGATCAATCAGTTGCCTAATCAAAAAGATTGCAGTGGTAATTTTAACAGTGTTTAATCCGAATCGCATGTCTTCCACTTTCAGCAAAAAAGGCATAGTAAAGTACATCGCAAGTCATTTCTACATTTAAGGAATTCAAATCCAAACTACATATATAATTGAAGAAAAACTGCACTTTTGACTTGACTTCAACAGATCAAAGGGGGAAGAAGTTGGGTACAAAACATCCCACTGGAACAACCACATCTATTCATCTAAAGTAACTTTCCCAGAACCATCAAAACAAATAAATGCAATTCCATAGCTTGAAATCATAATCACAAAACAGCCCAAATCGAAAGCGAAAAGGTGATGGGAGTGATGTATTACTGGATTTGTCAGGGCTCCAAGCATGGCAAGTGATACAGTGAGCGAAGTGTTGGACTGCGATCGCCGTCATTGTTGTCCAAGGTGCCAGGAACTGGAAGCAAAGAGAATGGGTGTATGGGATCGCTAAGCAACAGAGAAAAGAGAAGAACACGGGAGAATTTGTGTGTGGCGTATGAAAAGGTGAAAGTAAACGGGAAATTGGAATGCTATTAGCTACCACTGTCGTTGGTGACGTCTGGTGCCCGATCACTTGTCCTACCGATGAATTCTTTTTTAATTTTTCTTTTACTTTAGCTTCCCCTATATCCTCGGCTTTTGCCTTAAAAATTAAAAATAAATTTTTGTATTATGATCTCTGGTATTTAATACTATTTGATTTTTATTTTAATTCTAAATATAAGACTTCAATCCATTTTGTCTCTCATATTTATATATTTTTTCTAAAATAATCATTCTAACAATAGTAATTCTAGCCAATAGACTTGATTAGTAAGGATATTTTAGGAAAGACAATATCTATTTATTACAAATACCAACTTAACTTCTTTCCTTAATCTCTTCAAATTAGTCAACTAGCTCTTATAATTAGGATCGGAGGTGGTATTTTTTTTATCCAATTTAAAGATTTACAAAATTTTCCCTTTTTGTAACATAATTTTAGGAACATGCTTCTTCAGGCAAATTGACAGAATCTACTTTAAATTTTCAAAGTGACCTCAAGAAAACAAACCCATTTGTTATTTGATGTTTTTCGTGATTATGCTAAAATCTTTAAATTTAACAAGAACATAAGAACAATGTTATAAAAATGTATTGAAATCCAATACTATTTATTTATTTTTCACAGAAAAGGGTTAAATAATCATATCATCTGTTTAAAGAAAACTAACCAGAACAAAAGCTCTTAGACGAAGAGACGATTAATTGTCCCAAAACCTTTTTCTTTGCTGGTAAGCAAATAATCATTATCTCCACTTGTTAAATAAAATAATAAAAATTTATTGCTTGCTTAACAATATAAACGACCATGACAATTTGCTATAGTTCTGTGTAGGGCACCCAACTTATTTTTTAAAAAATAGCAGATCAAACTTTCTTTTTTCCTCTTTATATTTATTAGGCAAAATGCAGATGATGGGAGAATGACACGTATCAAGCACAACATATATATTATTTATGTTTTTATTCTAATTAAATTTACTTTATAATATGTTGAAACTATAATTAAAAAAGTTCTTTTTACTAGAGAAATTATGATTTTATATTCGATGCATACAGGGAAAAATCTAGAAAAATGATCAAAGGTGCAAAGGGTAAATTTAACTTCGCATTCTGTTGGGCCCCTCTAATAATATGATTGCATAATCATGAAAAAATACTACTTTGGTCCTTAATGTAAAACCTAATTAATTAATTTGAGTAAATTAAGGATGTTGTTAAATTAGTTAATATGATATGTTTTTTTCAAAACACCTTAAATATCTTTCTTAATTCTCTCACTCCTCTTGTGACGACCGTTCTTTCAAAACCATTGTAGATGAAATTCAACAATTTATTCCAAAGATTAACCATGATAGAAAAGAAGAAACCTTAAAATTTTAAAATCACTATCATGGTTAAAAGAAATAAACTTATATCACGAGCACATCGATACTTAACTTGGGCTTTGGACTATCAAAGTCCAGAAATATCATTCCACCCTTAGCCCAAACAAAAACTTATACTTTCAAACGAATGTCACGTGCAACGTCTCAGAAGCCTCTGGCTTTCTAACAGCTCTCTCATCAATTAGCAATAATCAAATGTATTAGTTCACAACATCAAAATAGATGAGCCCTATGTGGCAATATATAACAAGTCAGCACATAGAACAAAAGCAAGGAGGCTATACAAGCTATAACAGCACACTATGCCTCCAGAGCCTTCCCTGATGGGCCACCACCTGAACTATCGCCTGGAAAATGTTAAACCACGGGGTGAGACAAATGCCTCAGTAACCAGCTTTCCAACTCATCATACATACTAACACGTGCTCGTAAGGTGTCAAGTGGGATAGTTATTAATTCTCGAGAAACATAGATATATCCATAAAAATATAATTTCAATCATCCAAACCCTCACTATGGGGGTCAACACACAAGCCACATAAGTCTATCCCTCACTCTAGGGGATCAATCAAACATATGGGCCTATCCCTCACTTTGGGGGACGAATAAGAAGCCACGAAGGCCTATCCCTCACTATGGTGGACGAAAGAAGAAGCCAACCAATGTGCACCAATGGCGGCCTTACCACGTGGTAGGATAGGACTCAAGCCAAAATCCAAATAACAACCAACCATTCACAATATAATAAAAATGTCTCAATATTTTCTCAGTATAATCCATAAGATATAAATCATATATCTTTTCCAAACTTCTCAATCACAATTCCAAAAATCCCACAAGACCATTTCCATAGCTCAAAAGATATAACATATCTACTCAAGTTCTAAATATCAAATATTATTCTAAAAACAACAAAATACTCACAAACAACATATTAGCACATATAACAAGTGGAAAGTGGTTACCTCTCGCCAAAGTAATAGAAGGATTACCATGAGGTCAATCATTTGCTCAACCAATAATTAATCTACACAATTAATATAACCACATATTAATATAAACTAACTAATTAATTTATTAAGCTTATATATTAGTTAAATTCCTAATTTAATTTAATTTTCATTCTAAATTCTCACAACTCTTATAATCCAAAATTAAGTATTTAGAACTAACTGATAATTTTCTAACAAGCCAAATTATTTATTTACATCCTCCAACTTATTTACTTTAATAAAAAGAATTTTCCAAAATTTCTAAATATGAAATTACTATATTCTAAATTATAAAAATCTCATTTGAAATTTAAACCTCAAAACCGAACCATCAAAAATTCAATAGTGTCTCAAATATTTATATATATAAATAATCTAATCAAAATTTTAATGGCATATATATATTTTCATAAATAATGAGCTTTAACTACAATAATTATTTTAAAACCTCCAGTCACCCAATAAACAAAACTAAACCGATTAAAATTTCAATAATATATCAAATAACTCAAATAAATTATTTAACTTATTTTAATCGGTATAAATATAATATATCTCATAAATAACATATTTTTTTATTAAAAATTAATTGTAAATACTAAAATCAACAAATGGACAAATCTAAACCGGTAGAAATGATCTACTATAACAGATCTACAATACTGTGGTTAACACTCATCAAAACTAAATACTTGCTCCAAATTCTATACCAAAAATTTTCTCTAAGTAATATAAAATTACTATCATTAGATAGATATGATTGAGTAGAACAACTTTCATGAAGAGAGTTTTGTAATTAGAAGTAGTTTTACTTACCAAAATGATCTATAACAATGAAGAGAGAAGGGAGAGAGAGCGACGCTGCGAGCGAGCGAGTGACCGAAGCAACGCGGAGAGAGAGAAGGAGAAGGAGAAAAAGACGGGGAGAAGGTAAAAAGAAAATACTAGGGATAAACTGAAGTTAAAGACCCTAGGTAAAACGGAGAAAATAACATTTTGGAACCTTTTTTTTTTAATATTTAAATCCTTAGAGTAGAATTTAAGATGTTACACCTCTCCTATTTGATTATTATTAGAAAAGTATCAATAAAGTTAATTTAGAAAAAAAAAAATTAATGAACATGAGAAATAGATTTTATATATATAACTAATATCAATTCCCTAATCAGCTCCTATCTTAAGCACTCAAGGAGTACCGTTTAAGGACCCAAACTATAAAATATACTATTTTTTCCATGAAAGTTACACCAAATTGAAGTTACAACTTTTCTACGGACAACTTTCACTTGTTTGTTAATGGAGTATGTAAATAACAAGGTAGGCTGATTATCCAATGAGAACAGTCCCATGCCATGTTGCCATGTTGCCATGTTGTGGCATTGTTAAGAGAAACCAACACATTTTCTATTTCTAATATCCTCCCATATTTTCTATTTCTGTCCCGAGTTATGAACTAGAGGAATCAGTATCTGGGTTCTGCCAGAAGTGATTTCTTATGGACCTGTGTTTGGAACTACTTGCAGAGTATCCTGGGTCAGAAAGCAAATCCTGAATATCTGTTTGGCCTTCAAGCATGCTCACAACTTGGGACATTTTTGGCCTAAGTGTTGGGGATGCATTGGTACACAAGAGAGCCACATTTAGCATAACCATGGCCTCCTCAGTTGAATAGTCTGATCCTAAGTCTGGATCAACCAGCTCCAGTAGATTTCCTCTCTCTTGCAGAACATTGGCCTGAAAGAAGCTTGATTTTAAGGACAAGGACTATATACTTGATAAAAAGATGTCACATTTCAATTTTTATGCTATTTGACAATAGGAATAATGGTTTCAAGTAAATTATGGTTTACCCAATCAAGAAGGTAAACGAATTCTTCATTGGGTCTATAATTTGTATTGCTCTTTCCACTGATAGTTTCCAATATAACCACCCCAAAGCTATAAATATCTGCTTTGTCAGTCAAACAGCCACGCATTGCATATTCAGGAGCCATGTAACCACTGCAAAATAACATCAATGAAAATGTGTAAGTATATATTATGATAATAAAATCAAAAGAGAGCAGGTTGAAATTGTGATCATTAGTAACGGATGAGGTAAGCAAGAGATATGTATCAATATGAGATAAACTTACATGGTTCCAGCAACTCGAGTGCTGATATGTGTATTATCACCTTCTTCATTAAGTTTTGCCAAACCAAAATCTGAAACCTTAGCATTAAAATCTTTATCTAGCAAAACATTACTAGTCTTTATATCCCTGTGTATGATTTTTATTCTGGACTCTTCATGCAGATAAGCCAAAGCTCTAGCTATACCAAGGCAAATTTTCGTCCGCGTTGTCCAGTCTAGTTTTGCTTTGCAGGCTGGATCTTTTCCTGCATATAATGTGATTGGGAGAAAGCTAATTAGTTTTTGGACTTGACCATATGTTGATTCAGGCAGCAAGAGATAGTTAAGGTGGTTGAGTAAGAAGCTAACCAAAAAGTGCACGTGATAGACAATTATTTTCCATATACTCATATACCAGTATCAATTGGTTCCCTTCCACACAACATCCATAAAGCTTTACAAGATTGGGATGTTGAAGTCCAGATATCATTCCTATCTCATTCACAAACTCACGGTTTCCTTGCTTGGATTTTGAGGAGAGTTGTTTTACTGCAATTACAGTGCCATCGGATAGCAGACCCTGCATCAGCAACAGTGTATATATGATTTCTTACAAGCATTCTACACATGAAAATAAGAATTAATAGCTAATGCTTGTACATGATTTTTCTCATTCCTTTAAGCGCCAAGGGCTTGCTAACTAATGAGTGCAGTGCGTGGAACAGATGGGAATTCATTGTATAGAAAAAAATTTTACTTTTAAGTATCTGGAGATATAGATATCCCATAATGCACATCTAGTTTCTCAGGTCAAGAAATATCAAAACTTGACTATGTGAGACAAAATTGGTAATCAAGAATATGCACAGGAGGAGAATTTAAATACCTTGTAAACAGAACCAAAGCCGCCTTCTCCAAGTTTGTTTGTAGCATCAAAGTTTTCGGTTGCTGTTTTGATTTGTCTTAATGTGAATAATCCTGTCTGCAGGTCTATTCCTCTCAGCTCTAGGAAAAAGTGCAAATTTGAAAGTCAACAAAGAAAGCTTATAATTTCATCCATATCATATGCTGCCATATTCCATTCCATTTCAGATCAGAATGAGGCGCAAATGAATTTTAATCTAAATTCTATAAAAAAAAAATAAAAATAAAATAGAAATATGAGAATTGATTTTGAAACATGTCAATGCAGCTAACTACAGCTTGGTTGGGTTGTAAGAAATTCAACAACTTATGAGAGAGATTTCAAGTTTGAGCCTTGTCAATAGAAAAGTTACTCCTCCGGTCCTTAATATAAGACCCATTTAACTAATTTGATTATATTAAGGAAGTTAGGTAAGTTAGTTAATTATAAGAAAAGTGACACATTTTTCCTAAAATACCATAATCATCTTTCTTAATACCCTATCTCCCTCTTCTACTTGATTATGGTTGAGGGAGTATCCATAAGGGTAATTTAGAGAAAAATGATAAATATGAGAAATGGGTCTTATATTTAGGACCAAAACCAACTCAAGAATTGGGTCCTATATTAAGGACCGGAGGAGTACATTGGGAGAGGTTCTCTCAATTGAGACCCGGTCCAACTAGAATCCAGATTACTCAGTAGTATCGGATCCTGATTTTTTTTTCCGGGGGGGGGGGGGGGAAGAGCCCATATGAAAAGGGTATTATTAATTACGTTTTGGCAGATGCATCACATACCTTTATACACGGAGTCTTCACCTCCTAACCAGCCCTTCCACCTCATAATACCTAGGAGCATCAGAAGAAGCACAAGAGCAGCTAACATAGCAGCTACCACTATAATATACGTTCTCTTTCCAATCCGTGGTGATGGAGGTTTAAAATCTGCGCAAAGAAGCACTTGTAAATTTCATGGGAAGCCAAAGCATAAAATCCAATCTTTGCCTTTTGCCTACATATTTAATTTTTCTTGTGCATATATTTTATCGACTTTCTTTGCTCTGTTACTTGTTTTAATCTTGCAGTTACTAGATATGGCACGATTAAGATCCCAACTCAAATGGATGCATTCAAGTTATAAAGATGGAAGATGATATATACATGATCTGTCATTCGCCTAACAGTCTGGGAAACCAAAGAAATAGCAAACTGTAAGTAAGAACAAAGATATTAGGAGGGAATTTTTTTCTCATCTTGCTGTTGTTGTTAAATTTCTTTTCACTCTCACGTAGTTGTGTCGTGTTACGCTTTCTTTCTCTGTAACTTCTTAACATTAACTATCTACATATTAGTTAATTAAGGTGAAAAAAAAAATCTTTGGACCTAGCATCCAACCTTGCAATAACCAATGAACACTTGACGTCATTTTAGTAAGCAACATACATTTGTCATAAACGCTGTCTTCAGTCAATCCATAGCTAGTTTGAGATCCGGATACATATTGATGCGATGGTTTCTTTTTTACAATTATTATCTCTTTAAAGCATAAAATTTGGAGAAATGACAAAAAAAATACCCGTTAAATTTCAAAAAGACAAATAGGTCATATTTACTATTCTTATAATAGTTTTGGCTACTTTTATAATAATTTTGACTGGTCAAAATTATTATAAAAGTAGCCAAAACTATTATAAGAATAGTAAATATGACCTATTTGTCTTTTTCAGTCAAAATTTGTCAAAATCAGCTATTTGTCATTTTGAAATTCAATGGGTTTTTTTTTTTTGGGTCAGTTTTCCTAAAAAGTTCAGTAACTTCAATCTAAAACCACGTTTAGGCACTCTGTTCAAGCAAAGAAAAACACAATCACACAGATTTAGATCATCATACTGACTTACTAGGATCTACAGATATGGCAGATATCAGAGGTCCATAAATCCCTCTGGTCGGTATGCCAGTCGTCCCCTTTCCAGCATAGTAGAAGTGAATCTTCAAAGAATGTTGCGTGACAGTGGCATTAAATGTCTTCACAATTGGCTTTCCAGTCCCACCAGCTTCTTTCTCAATATTGAAGTCCTCTAGGACCAACTTCCCCTTCATTGAATACATTCCATCTATATCAATACACAATTCTATGGAATTCCATTATTTGACGTTTGCAAATCGTGTAGAAAAAAGATACCTGGATATAGACGTTAAATACACGTCTCCCAAGACTGTAAAATGATCTATCATTGACAAACACAATCTCTGCGAAGTGAAGCCTAACAGTGTAGTTTCCATTCATTAGACAGAGTCCATAGTAAGTGAGAGAAAGGGGAGACAAACGAGCTGTCCTGTATAGTTCTGAAGTGGGAGCCGAGACACGGAGAAGTTTGGAAGTGTTGGTCACAATATAGGGATCAGATTCAATATTATTGTCCATGAAGTTCCCGGTGCTGCTGAGAGCCCAATTCCGGCCATAGTAAAACATTGAAGCACCTCTTTGTTCTCTGTCCCTTTCATAAATAGTACCATTGATATTTTCTTCCTTGCCACCGCAGTTAATGTGCAAGGAGTGGTCTGTTAAAAAAACAAAGTCAACCAGCATTGGCCAAAAAAAAAAAACCTTCATAAATAATAAATTCAAAGCAGTTGAATAAAGTTTTTAAAATAATTTTCACTGGAATCTTGCTGCCATTTGCACCATGCTTCTACTTATAAACTAAAAGTTTGCAAAAAATTGGGAATATCAAGCAACTATTGGACTAAAACCTTTAGCAAAGGTATTACATCCTTCAAACATAATTATTATCGAATCATCCTCTTGTTTTGAGTTCCTTAGAGACTAATCAATAAATCCTCCATCTCCAAAGGAGACTCCATACATAGAAAAATAAACAAAGAATCAATTCAGCTATGTATTAACCGTTAGGGGTGGGGAGATTTCTATCCGATGGCCATATCTCTCATTTATGTCTCTCTCACCACTGAAGAAGCTTTCATTAATTATTCTCGTTTAAGAAGATGAAGTGGTGATAGAAAGCATGGGTAAATTCTCCATCTCTAAAGAAGACCCATATATGGAAAACTCAACCAAGAATGAATTCAACCATATGAGCTATCAGGTTACCGGGTTTCTATTAATCATCATCTCTCTCACTTCTGTATCTTGGACCACTGAACTAATTAAGCAAAATCATGAAATAGGACTCCGTTACCACTCTTGTCCTTTCTCTCGTTATGTAGTCCCTTTCAGCTGGGTATTTATCGATTTTGATAACTGAAGTGCAAGTTTCACAGCGTGAATCATTATCGAGAAGTAACCCCACAGATAAAACTATGTGAAAACCATATATTATGGTTAGATGCTTACATCGGCTGTCCGAATGTGAGCATGGAAAGTTCTTTTTCAAGCACGAGTGAACATTTTTTCTGCAACAGGGAATGAAATTTAAGATCATGTCTTGAATATGAAATTAAAAAATAGTAGCAAAGAATATATAGTTTGAGGAGAGTTCCTCTAATAGTAAAGGGTGAGACTTGAATTCCAAGCACAAAATTCTTACTGTTTATCCACAGAAGAAGAATAGCTCTCCACTAAATTTCTGGAAAAATAATAGCAAACTTGTAACTGTCGTGAACTTATGAAAGTTGCAGAATAAACAGAGATCACAGCATAAGTGAAACTCACACACTCCCTCTTGGACATTCAACTGGACTCGAGCTGTCCCAGCTAAAGTTATTGTCAGAAATATCACTGCGCAACAAAATATATGAAAATTGTTTATATCATCAACAGCATAAGCAGCTCAGAACTAAGGTAAAATTTATTTCTGACTGATGTATACACTGTGGTCATTGAAGAAAATGTCAAGAGCAGAATATAATCAGTCAACATACACATTTGTATTTCTTCCAAGAACCCAGCTCGGTATTGTCCCTGTTAGCTTGTTCCCAGTAAGATATCTGCGTTCACAAGGTTGCTTTACTTAAAATGAGAATGAGGTGTTTGAACAAGACATTCCACCCATTCCATCCACTTACATGAAGTCTACTTTGTCGAGCTGGTCAAAAGAGCCAGGTATCCTTCCAGTCAAGTCATTGAAACTCAAGTCTCTACAATAACCGTAAATATGAAATAATTTTTGAATGAAAAATGAACCAAACCTGTTAAATCCCTAAAGAGTGTCTGCAAGATATATGCAAGATCATCTTATTCATGTTCATGCCATGAAATCTCTATTCATGTCTATGAAATTTGCATGTGTTTCTAACTGTCTTTTATTGCAGAAGAGATTCATTCTATTGATAGAAGGAAAAAGCGCAAAGGACATAAAAGCCGTAATTACAAATTTTCCAACAAAATTTACTGAGGAAAGCCATCTGTTGGACTACTTACAAGATCTTCAGTTTGTTCATATTCCCAATAGAGTAGGGGATTTTTCCTTTGATCAAGCATCTCCTCAGTATACTGCATTATAATACCAAGTCAAAATAAAATATAGTTACTTTTGAAGAATTACAAGAGAAAGAGAAAATATTTGGGCCATAGAGCTTACAGGGTCCTCAATGATTTCATATAGCCCAATGATGGGAAAGATGAGCTTCTACCTTTCAGATCAGTTATCCTCCTAAATATTGAAGAGCAAAAGAGTTACTCGACATATTCATTTTCCATGACAAACGAAAATGAAGAATTACATTGTCATACAAATCACTTAATCTTCTCAAGGCAGAAATGGTGGAAGGTATGGGTCCCTCGAGCGAGCAACCCTCAATGTGCCTGTAACAAAAGAAAAGTGATATGATAGGTGAACAACAGAAAATATTGCAAAGAGTGAAGAAGAAACGCATGATAGAGAATCTTACAGCTTCTCAATAGATGTCAATTTGCTAATGAAATCGGGTATCCTCCCAGAGAAATTATTGTCACTAATCCTCCTAGAAATGCAGTTTGAAAACAAGTTAGTAAGCAAGCTAGGAACTGCTACATTTGAACAATAAAATAGCCATAAAATTTTTGGATTAGAAAATGCAATTATTATTTTGCTCATTGAATAGAAGCATTGATCATCGATTAACTTCAAACGCTTCTGCAACTCGCATTGACGAGCAAACGGTTCCTATATTAAATATTAATGCGAGTATGAGTGGCTGTTAGTGTTTGTCATTGTTGCTCATTTATCCACTAATGATATCAGTTTTATTAGCCAAGCAGTTTGCAAAACATGGACTATAAATTAATTATTGATATGTACAGTCTATAAAAAGTCGCGTGATAGTATTGAACATATGATTCATGTCGGACTCTGTGCAAAACACGGTCCAACTTTGGTTGAAAACAGAGACTTACAAATCGGTCAACTTGGTCAACTTTGAAAGTGCGGGTGGCAATTCTCCAGTCAATGCATTTGATGACAGAATGCTAAAACACATCACATTGTCCATGTTAACAGTAGAGGATGATATATCATGGGAAAAATGGCATTGGCATTAATAAACAATAGTGAGGGTTCAAAAGAATCACATTTTTTCTAAATTGACCAAGTTTCCAATCTCTGGAGGAATGTGGCCTGAAAATAGGTTCCCTTCAATACTCCTGTAACATTTACAAAGATACTTTCCTCAAACGAAGAAACAGAAGCAATTTGTAATTACACTAAACTGGCAACCCTGCAGTAGCCATGCCAGGCTGCCCCTGGGAAGCAGCAGAAACTGTGTGTAGAAAAGAAAGTTCAGATATTCAACCAAAAAAAAAAGAAAAGAAAAGAAAGAAAAAGAAAGTTCAGATGGAAGAAAAAGCTTCAGCTTAATTCGTAATGAATAAATTTGGGTTAACAATTGAATTGGTAGACCAAATTAATAACATGTGTGTTTCTTTTTTCTCTTCACAATAAGGCATTAACCAACGTATTAAATCTCAATTGACATAAAGGCAAAACTGCAAATAAACACAACTTTAATGAAAACAGAAAATGGTTCTTAACATACAGGTTTCTGAGGGTTGTGATATTGGTGAGAACTTTAGGAAAAGGACCTGATAACTTGTTCCCCATGAGATTGCTGCAAATTCATTGACAAAAGCTGATAAACCCAAGTTGGTTTGCTTATAAATAAGCTATTTAAGAGAAAGACGGTGAAAGAAGAGAGAGCACAGAGAAATTGTTCTTACAGCTGGTCCAAGTGCAAAGCAGCCCATTGCTGAGGTATAGAACCAGTGAAGAGATTACGACCAAGGTCCCTATGTTAAAGAAGGTGCTTCACAGAATTAGGAAGCTTGACCAATTCATTTTGAATATAAAAATGGCATAGTGACATAGAGCCCAAAGTAACAAAGAATCATTTAGTTTCACAAGAGAGGATTGGTTTATCTCACAATTGCTTGAGATGCTGAAGCTTGGAAAACTCTGGTGGAAGAGTACCGGAAATATTCTGAGCCTTAAAAAGTCTGCAGATATAAAATGTGGAATAAAGTAAAATTCAGAACTAATCTTGGGCAAGAACGTCTTGAGAGATAAAGGTTCATAATCTGAGTTGCTAATATGTGTTACATTTCAAAAATACAACTCATTGATCGAATCCTGCTGCATATTGAACAAACTGCTTTAGATAACTTACAGAATAGTAAAGGTCAATTCCAAATTGTGAACTCCAGAAAAGAGAAAAGACTAATCGTAGACATAGTACTTGCAATGAATGTATTTTATTTCGATTATATGATTAGCTCGAAACATGAATCCATTCTTTCCTGTCAGAGGTATTTCTCAGTTCAAATGCCGGCGTTGTTGATTATGATTAGAGATATGCATAGAGACAGAACAACAAGCAGATGGGAGTAAATCTTAGGCGCCCCAAATATGATTCCAAAACATAACATTGTGAATCTTTTTACAATACAGAAATCATGAGAGTTTCTAAAATCACAAAATTTGAAGTAATGACAAAGTCAAAAAAATTTTGAAGTAATGTCAACGCTGGGAAGTGGTTCACAATACTAATAGTAGTGAAGAATTCAGCTTCTCTCCAGTCTCCTCATGATAGCCATAAGGTGCTCGTGCTCTGTGTAGAATACGGGACACGACACAAATTACTACTTGTATTACTTAAGGATATCAGGACATTACAGAGAATCGGAGAGAATCTGGCTGTGGAAATGAAGTATAAACTCCAGTTGTATGTCTCAACGATTGTAGAAGCTTAGAATTTTAATTTTCTTAGGTTGACAATACTGTTCACCTATTACTAAAACGGTATTTGAAAGAAACCAAATCATAATTTTAAAAATACTTTTAATAAATATGTAAAGAAGTTTGTCCCGTGAAAAAAAAAATTTTAAAAGCATTTTTATACATTCCCACCAGAGACCTTACTTTGTCCTTTTTGTTTTGCAGTGCTAAAGCGAGAACCTTTTTTTTAGGGCAACGGAAAGTAAACACATACGCAGAATCAAACTTCAGAGCTGTGTTTCTTTGCTTTTTTGGAAAAATGATATGATATGGAATTCCTTTTATCCTCGATACAAGATCTATTTAACTAATTTGATTAGATTAAAAAAATTAGGTAAATTAGTTAATTATAAAAAATATAACATGTTTTTCTTAAAATACTCTAATCATCTTCCTTAATATCTTTTCTCCCTCTTTTACTTAATTATAGTTGAGGGAGATCCATAGGGGTAATTTATAAAAAAAATTGATAAATATGAGAAATAGGTCTTATATTTATGACCAAAATCAACTCAATAATTAAATCTTATATTGAGAACCGGAGGAGTATGATTTTTGGAATATCTTAAAATTTTAAAATTTCTTGTAAAAATGTTTACGTTTAGATATTTTGATGTACTCTTAACTTTTTCTGAAAAAGATTTGCTCACTTCATTGTTCATTCTTGTTTCGACCAGCAAGCACAGCTAACTTCCGAGCTTAGACATGTTAGATCCGACCGCCTTTAATGACAGATCATGTTCAGCTAAAGAAAGAAACAAATCCACGTTTTCTTTGACCAACTGAAATCCATGTTTAATTAGTAATAATACTTACAAATTTGTCGGAGGAAAAAGAATTCTTCAGCTGTCTTTTTCTCGATACAAAAACAGAACCATGCAAATGTTTCCAACTATTTTTTTGCTAGAAAAAAAAAAATCATATTTTGACTAATTAATACAAGTGAAGACAAACTTTATGGAATCATTATTAAAGTTCAGCCACCACAATAGTTCATCTAAGCTGTAGGGTTCACTAATGCATCCATAAGAAGCTTCCAAGAAAAGTACTTCTGTATTTTAAAAGATAAAATTCCTCTAATATATTTATTTCCTACAATAAAAATCATTTAAAATAAGTTAATTTAAACATGTACTTATGTGACTAATGAAATTAGGGAGAATTACAATCAACTCTCACAGAAGAGAAATAATTACTAAAAAATTCTAATGACAATCTGAGCAGCCTGTAATAACAAGTCTCACAGAGAAAAATGACAACCTCTAAAACCTGTTTTGTAAGTTTTTCATTCTATAAGACTTGATTGTAATTCTCTCATAAAATTAATGCCTTTAGTATCATTTCAGTCATAAAATAGCATATAAATTTATCATTGAAATTCTTTATAGTCAAAAAATGATTATATATATATATATATATATATATTATATACTATAAGTTCACTGCATAAACATCAAAAATTTAATTTGATGTGATATCTACAAGTATTTGTGATTAACATGGCAGACAGGTGAAGATTCATTAACCATGGGTGGGGAAAAAAATAAAGAAGAAGAGAAAAAGAGAAACTGTCTTCTTCCATCTCTGGTCTACACATGATTCCACGTGACCCTGTGCCTATTCTCAGTTTTTCTCTTTAAATACTGATTGATGCTGGTGATGGGTTAATTTTGCCCCCAGGATTCAAATATCATCAATTAAAATGTACATGGTGCGTATTAAAACTTTCAAAATTCAACTCTTTATTAAATCAATAAAAATATTAGTTTATAACCGATTGATTTGATCAGAGTTGGATTTGTGGTGGAATGAATTTTAATTATATATATAAATATTAAATTTACATATTGAAAATTTTCTATAGAATTAAAAATATATAGAATAATATAAAAATTAAGGGATGATTTATATTTTTGATAACAACGAAAAGAGTAATTATATAACCAAAAATCCAAAATAATCAAAGGAATATAAAGATACAAATTTTCATAATTTTAAATTAAAAAAACAGGTTTAATCAATTCGACATATTAATTCTATTAAGCTTGTCGGTGGACTCGTTTTTCCCTAAGCCAATCCAACAGGACCAAATGGGCAAATGGTTACTTATTACCTAACTGGTTACTCCATCATAAAGAGTCGAATTGACATTTGACCAGTTCAATAGAAAGTAAGAAACTAAAATTCAACAACATTTTCATTTTGAGCAGTCCTAAATATGCATGAACAGCAAAACTCTCAACTAGCCAAGAACAGAAAATGACAGATATGAACATTGAACTGTGTGTGTTGAGAGAGAGAGAGCAGTACATGCTTACAACATGGCAAGATGAATTGAGATTGAAGGAGCAATCACAGATAACACAGCTGGCAGAGCCAAAGCCTTTCCTCTCATCTGTCACATTCCATCTGCCTTTGCCACTGCAGGGATCTATACCAAAGTCCCACTCCTTCTTCCCCAGCTTCTTCCCTATCTCTTTCAATGCCCTCACTGCACACCACCAAACCAAACTTACTCATTCATCATCAAACACAAGATAGCGAAACCCCAAATCAAACAACTTTAATGGACAGAAGGTGAAGAAGAGAAGCAAATCAATCTGACGTTGTCTCTCCTGTCCAGAAACCGCACTGGCTATACAATTATATATATCTATTCTTTTGCTATGAGAAAAATCAAATGAATTAACAAAGTAGATGGAAGAAGGAGGAGGAGGAGGAGGAGGAGCTGAAGCAATCAATCTGTTATTGTTTCCCCTGGCAGAAACAAGGGATTGGCAATACAATTAAGTATTCACTCTTTTGATATGAGAAATCCGAATGAATCAGCAAAGATGATAGAAGAATATGGAAGAAGCCGAAGCAGAAGCAATCAATCTGCTATTGTTTCTCCAGGCCAGAAACCAGAGACTGGGAATACAAGTATATATGTTCACTTGATATATAAGAATGAGATGATGAGATTTCCAGCAAAGATTCTGACAGAGGCAAAAAATCAAACAGGTGAGGAGCAAGGTGAGGAATTTGGTGTTAGTTTACCTTCATCAATGGTGAGCTTGGGTGTGGCAGCGAAAGCGATCCGTGGGAGGAACATGAAGATTGAAGTGGAGCCAAGGAGGAGGAGGGAAAGCAGAAGATGGGGACATCCCGGTTTGAGCTTCATGGGAACTCTGAGATTTGAGCTCACAGGTCATGAAGCAGGGCAGGAAAGAGAGGAGAGTCATATTTATTTGAGATGAAAACAGACAGAGAATGATACGGGCATAGAGGATATGGATGGGGAGGCTGCTGGGGAAGTACTGGGATGCTACAGTGACAAAATACAAAATAATATCTATGAAAGTAGGGGGGGACATTATGATCATGCATACACAAGTGGGATACACAAGTGCAGGTTTTAATATATACTATCGCTCTGTATAAAGCTTATAATTGATTTACAATATAATAACCAAAAAGTTGGTGTGCATGCATGCATAAAATGATTCAATTAACTATATACTCCTACGGTCCTAATTATAAGACCCAATTGACTTATTTGAGGAGATTAAGGAAGTAAGTTAAGTTGGTTATTTATAATAAATAAGTGTTGTCATTCCTAAAATATCCTTGCTAATTAAGTATATTGGCTAAAACTATCATTATTAGAAGGATTATCTTGGAAAAAAATGCATAAATATAAGAGAGAAAATGGATTGGGTCTTATAATTAGGACCAAATAAAAAGTCAAATTGGGTCTTATAATAAGGACCGGAGGAGTATATAAGTTTTTTTATTTTTTTATTTTGGACTTGGATTTGATACTAACTCAGGACCGGTTGCTGATTTTATACATATGGTTATCATTTTGTTCAATAAATTGATGTTTATAAAAAAAATATATAGGATACAGTTATAAATAATAAAAAAATACTATAAGTAAATTTTAGGGAAAATTACCAAAAAAAACCTTGGAATTACAAAAACACAGATAGGGACCCTTGACAACTTCACTTTGAGTTTTGACAACTTCATGACACATTATTATTATCAAAAGCTATAGTGAAGTTGTCAATGGTCCCTATCTGCGTTTTTGCAATTCTAAGATCTTTTTTTTGCAATTTCCTCTAAATTTTATATATTCCAATAAATGCATTGTTATATTGTAGAGGTATTAATATATAGTTTTCCATTCTTAACAACTTATTGAAATTTAAATAATTGTATAATATAATAATAGCAGTATTAATGAAAATTCTTGGAATATTTAATTGAGTTTACGGTGCTGCAGCTTTAATAATAAAAATATTAAGTAATATTTTGTTCATTACTTATCTATATGTATGTGTGTACGTGCGTCTCACTTTGTCGCACTTGATTGGCATCATTATACCATATGCGATGATACAAATTAAGTCATTATATTCTTTTGTTCAAGCCCACTAACTGCACAATAACATTGCTGTTTCCAAAAGCCATGTCGTTTTCTTAATTCATAAATAATTAATAATTGTAAGAAAAAATTAGAGACAAGTCCCTCATTAAAAATTTAATTGACAAATAAGACCTAAACACTTTGTGCAACTTGACTTCTATTGTATACAACTTAATTTTTTTTATGTATAATTTATCTTTCCTTGTATGCAATAATATTCCTTTGTGCAATGTGCAACTCAATTTCTCTTTGTGCAAATGAAATTCTTGGCTTTTTTACCGGTATGCTATACACAGTAAAAAAAAAACTAAAATACTACAATTTTAAAAGTATTTATCAATATGCTATATTTAAAATCATTCTTGACAAGAACAATTTTTAAATTATACACAAAGTGAAATCATTCACGCAACAAATGATTTTACTTTTTGACTGTAATATTTTAACATGCAAATCCCTCTGCAATTTCCTTCCCCTCACTTCTCTCACTTATCAACTCAACTTATTCTCTCCATGCAAACCCATGGAGCTACAACAAATGTACATACTTTTGTATATTCTACTTTTTCATCTTTGATTTCTTGCTTCATTGTTTTTCATCAAGAAGTTCACTTTTCTTCTTCTTCCTTTTTGTGGTTTATTTGCTTCCAAACATTTCACAAGTATTTTTACTGCGGCTGTGGATATATTGTTTCTCCTCTCTCCCTCTCTCTCTCTCTCTCTCTTTAATAAAAAATTTGCAACTGTAATATATAATTTTATTTTTCATCCATACTATCCTTAATGAGCTAATATTTTATCATTCTAATTTTCAGGATATGAGTAGTGGGTTCAATAATCTGGAATATTTATACTCTTTTTAAGCTAGATACCTCTTATTTTGATGGTAAATTATTATCTGCTATATTATTTTAAGATGTTAAGATTTTGATATAAGCTCTATTTTTTTTTAAATACATTCATATTATTTTTTTCCCTTATGAAAGTATACTTCTCCAAGAGTTTAAATTTGATAAGATAAAATTGATAAATAATTATATATATACACACCCTAAATATCAAATCTATGGTATATATACTAAGTAGGAAGTTGGCAAAAAAAAAAAAAAGAAGGAAAGTTTGCTACACACATCAAGTGAACGATTGCTTATATATATATTTTTAGGTAAAAACAGAGCGTAAGTAACGAAAAATTAAAATGAATGAAGGACGCACATAAATTCATTTTCTTCATTTTGCCTATTCCCTGCTATTCGTTAATTTGCATTTTTGAATCGATGATGAGTATTATGACATTAGTACTTTGAATCAAAGATTTTTCTACTCATAACTGTATTGGAAGGAGTAGGTTTGACTGATAAACATGACTAATTCTTTTTAACTAGAGTGATGATAAATTCTCATATTTACTTAGATATTCTAGGAAAAAAAATTAGAGAAGAAATCTTTACTTTTGAACCCCTCATTTTAACCCAATTATTTTGGTCCGAAAGATTTTAACCTAAGTAAATTTTTAGTTTCATGCAATAAATTGTTATTTATAAGGTATAAATAATATATGTATGCGTAAAATTTAAAAAAATTTCCATGATTTGTTATTTATTAAAATAATATCACAAGAAAGAATTTTAACGTTAAAAAGATGTCATGTTCTATTGTTCTATATAGTGCAAACAATATATTAATTAATAATTAATATAAATAAAAGGGTTAAGGTGTATCCAGCACCCCCAAGTATTTTGTCAGGTGCACTCAGTAGCCTAAAGTAATTTATGGTGTAATTTTGCCCTCAAAGTAATTAAAATGGTGCACCGGTATCCCATGCTAACAGATCTGTTACTTTGACCGTTAAATTGATGAGTCAGCATAAGTTTGACCAAAATAATTTGACGTGGCATGTCTAATAAGCAGGTGATGTGGAATTTTTTCAGGGTTAAGGTGCATCCAGCACCCCCAAGTATTTTTCCAGGTGCACCCAATGGCCTAAAGTAATTTATGATGCAATTTTGCCCTCAAAGTAATTAAAATGGTGCACCGGTATCCTATGCTAACAAATCTGTTACTTTGACTGTGAAATTGATGAGTCAGCACAAGTTTGACCAAAATAATCTGACCTAGCATGTCTAATAAGCAGGTGATGTGGAATTTTTTTCGTTTGCCACTGCTTTGTTTTCTCTGTTCAGTAAATGCTCTCTTCGGCTCTTGGAATTTTTTTCAGAGTAAGAAATTTTTTCAAAGATACTCCTCTGGCCCTATTTATAGGGTAAATAGAGAAGATATTTTTTGGTCCTATTTATAAAGCACTAAGAGAAATTTTTTATATGAATGTACAAATTTACCCCTCATTTATTATTGTATTGACTTTGTTTATATGAGGTATAATGTATATTAAATAGGGATAAAGTTGAAAAGTTATTAAAATTTAAATGAGAGTTAATGAAATTTAAGGTTTTCCTTGGTCTGTGTGAAACATGCTGGAAGTGTCTTATAAATAGGACCAGAGGAGTAATATTCAGACAAAACAATGGAATTAACAAGAAAAGCCATGTCACCTGCTTATTAGACATGCCAAGTCAGATTATTTTGGTCAAACTTGTGCTGACTCATCAATTTCACAGCCAAAGTAACAGATCTATTAGCATAGGATACCGATGCACCATTTTAATTACTTTGAGGGCAAAATTGCACCATAAATTACTTTAGGTCACTGGGTGCACCTGGAAAAATACTTGGGGGTGCTGGATACACCTTAACCCCAAAAAAATTCCACGTCACCTGCTTATTAGACATGTCACGTCAGATTATTTTGGTCAAACTTGTGCTGACTCATCCATTTAACGGTCAAAGTAATAGATTTGTTAGCATGGGATACCGGTGCACCATTTTAATTACTTTGAAGGCAAAATTGCACCACAAATTACTTTAGGCCACTAAGTGCACTGGACAAAATACTTGGAGGTGCTGGGTGCACCTTAACCCTAAATAAAATTATAGAAATAGCAGAAAAAATAAAAGAAAACAAAATCTATTTCTTAGACTTATTTTTTACTTTAATTATGAACAAACAATTTACAAAAAATGGAGGTAGAGCAAATAAGCCACGAAGAAGAAGAAGAGTAAACATCCAGATAAAAGAAGATGAAGTAAGAAACCAAAGTTGAAGAAGTAGAATATATAAAAACATGTACATTTACTGTAGTTTCACAAGTTTGTATGGAGAGAATGAGTTGAGTTGACAAGTAAGAGAAATGAATATTTGTATTTGGAAGAAAATTGCAGAAGAATTCGCATGCAAGAATATTGTAGTAAAAAAGTGAAATCGTTCTTTGTGTGAATGATTTCACTTTTTAATTTAAAAAAATATAATGTCAAAAAGTGAAATTGTTCACGCGAAGAATGATTTTATTTTTTATCAGATAACATACAAATCATTTCTGACAAGAACGACTTGTGTTTAAGTATAGTGTATTGGTAAATATTTTTGAAATTATAGCATTTTGATATATTTTTTTATTGCGTATAGCATATCTGTAAAAAAGCCAAGTTTTCAACTATTTTCTATCAAATTGTGGGGAATGAAAACTATGATCTACTAAAGTGGGATCGGTTAATTGTCGGTTTTTTTTTTTTTGTAGTTTCCTATGATTTTTTTTCCTTGTCTTTGGTGAGTTTGTGCTAGGCTTATTTGTTAGTATTTTGTGGAGTTTTTTTTTTTTGTTTTGTTTGTGAGATTCTGTGAGTTAGAATTTATTGTTGGTATTTTTTGTGTGTTTATTTTTGACAACGGCTATAGTATTTATATTTGATCTTTTTAATTAATCAAAAAAAAATTTTAGCCAAAAAAATCATGCCAGATTTTTTTTTTTTTTACCTTGCATGCCGGATTAGATTATTACGTCTTATCACGTGTCTAGTGAAACATATAATTATTGTTCTAATTAGTTATTTCAATAATTAGCTCATAATATAAATGATAATTGGCTTGATGACTTGTGTTTAATGAGCTCTATCCGTATAGTAATTTTTTTTTCTCATTCTGCAGCTAAACCAGCATCTCACCTTAATTTTCTTGGAAATAAAGTCAAAATATTACATAATTTGAACTTTTTTTTTAACTTAATGTCATTTTGTCTTTATTTCAATATCATATATATTTTAATATAAGAAAATACAAAGAAGAATGGAAAATTTGGGAGAAATGCTTTATTAAAAATTTCCTTGATGATAAGAATTTGATAAATTTATATAGTGCTGGTACTTTATAAAGTTTTGCATGTACCGATTGTCAAGTTCCTGTACTTTGATTTAGGTCATTCCTCCTAATAAGATTTTCAATGAAAGATTCTTTCCCAGTTTTTTCAAGAAAGAAAGAAAGAACGGTTATAATATTATTATCTTCTGTCTTAAATATAAAAATTAGTTAGAGATTTAATTTAATTTTAAATATAACATCCAATCCGCTTTAACTTTTATATTTATTTATTTATTTTTAAAATAGTTCTCATTATGATTATGCATGCTGAAGTGTTTTTATTTTAACGCATATGATTAGATATTAATTATCTAACTTTTATATTAAGAATCAAAGATAATATTTTTTTAAATGGTTAATTAATACTATCTTTAATTTTAATTCTAAAGTTTTGCTTTATTTTGATTTTGATTTCTAGAATTTGATTTCATTTTGGTCCATTTAAAGATTTTTTATCCATCTAACAGTGTTTTTGTTCCTCAAACAAATGGGAAAAATCACAAAAAAAGATCGTGGGATTAGAAAAATTATAAATTAAGACTCATGACAACATTAGTATGGATTTTAATAATAATATAGATTTTGACAACAATTTTTGTGAACCGATCCTTATATATAATTTTTCTAATTTCATAGTCTTTTTTTGTGATTTTCCTAACAAAATTTTAAGAACCAACATTATTAATTTCAAATTTCAAGAGCTAAAATTAAGATAAGGTGAAATTTTGAGAAATACAAATAATGCTAACGTTGTTTTAAAGTGTACATTAATAATATAATGCAGAAACAGTCAACGTGTACGCATGTCTGATAGTGACAGAGATTAACAACAGATGCATGTAAGAAGGCCGAAGGGAAAAAGGCAAACAGGAAGAGCGTGTGGGGACATGAAATGATGGTGACAAACAAATTAATGAACGCGCTTTTAAAGTTTTAATTGAATAACAAGAGCCCCACCTACCTTGCTAGTCAAAAAGTCAAAACGAGTTTCCCACATATTAATTGCCAGCACGCCATTATTTTTTATGCCATTAACTCATTTCTTCCGTGTGTATATATATATATATAGATAAAAGTTTATTTACTTTTTATTTTAATTCTAAATATAAAATCATAATTTACATTATCTGTCATATTTATTTTTTTAGGTAGTCTTTGTAATAATAATAGTTTTATCCAATACATTTGATTAACAATGATATTTTAGAAAAAGATAATACCTATTTATCACAAATAACTAACTTAATTAATTTTCTCAATCTACTCAAGTTAGTCAACTATCTCTTATATTAAAAACCAAAAGTAATATATTATATACATTACCTCTGATGTTTAATATAAAAACTATTTAACTAATAGGAATTGATTAAAAAATTTGTTAAATTAGTTATTTGTAATAAATAAGTGTTGTATTCCTTATACTACTCTTACTAATTATGTATATTAGCTATAACCACTATTTAATGGAATCTTTTAACATGTACAACTACTACAAGAGTATAAAAATTACTTTGAAAAATATGATTAAATATGAGAGATAAAATAAATTAAAATCTTATATTTAAAATTAAATTAAAAATCAAACTAATTTGTAGAGCTGGGAATCAGGACCGGCCCTTCAGGGCTGGCGGGCTTAAAAGGGCCGGCCCTCCAAGGCTGAAATTTTAAAAATACCCCAATTTGCTAGGCCCGGCCTTTAAGCTACAGGGCCAGGGCCGGCCCGCGGGCTTTTGGCCCGTTTAAGAAAAAATACTATTTTTTATATTTATCATATTTTTTTATAAAAATATAAAAAATAAACCAATGAAATTATTAATAAAAGACATAAAAATGAATAAAATTAAGTCACAAATATAAAATATTATCATATATAAATATTTATCAACATCTAAGAACATCTAAAACATTCATTAACAAGATAACAACATCTAAAAGTTTTATCTATAATGCAATTGTGTAATAAATAAACACTATCATTAATCTTTTGAAACTTCATCATCACTATAATTAATTATTTTTTTCATAAGTATGCTTTTTTTCGTAACAAAAATATCAAGTTTTTCTTTTTTATAAGAATTTTATTTTTAAATTTTGCAATCTAACTATTATTTTACTTTAATGTAAGAAACATTGTTGTTGAAACTCATGAATTTCTAATTCAAATTATAGAATCACAAGTTATATAAGTATAAAAATATTCTATTATCAAATATATATAGTTTAAAAATATCAACGCATATAATATAAATCAAATCATTATTAAAGTCCAAATTAACCCATTTTTTAAATATTTAATTGGATAAATTATTGTCTAAAACTAAATTTAATTTTAAAATGATAATAATAACTAAATATTTGAAATATTATTAATAATGTAAAAAATTAATAACATTAATATTATATAAAAAATTTAAAAAATAAAAAAATTATAAAAGGACCGGCCCTTTTAAGCCCTCGGCCCTCCAGGGCTTATTTCTCATTTTAAGAAAAAAATATCAAGCCCGGACCTTCATAATTTCAGGATCTAAAAGGACTGGCCTGACGGGCTTCGACCCGTTTCCCGGGCTCTACTAATTCGTATATTAAACGTAATAGGTAGTATATTCACTATGCTTTTCGCAAAATCTCACACTTCTAGTACTCATTAAAAAAGTGTTTGGTTCTTTTAATAGATTAAAGAAAGTGTTCAATGTTCGTTGGACTTCAAGCAGCCAGACGAACCGACATTACTCATTTACACCAATTTCACTTTTATGTTTTGACCGGATATATTTTTTTTTGGGGCCAACTTTCACTGGATATATTTGGCAATTGGCTTATGAATACCCCCATAAAAATGATATTTAACTATCTATAGTTCATGAAATATTATCGGTTAAAAGCCTAAAATTAAACATATTTTTAACAATTATGAAATATATTTTTATGTTATTTAGAATTATTAATTATATATATTCAAAAAAGAATTATTATTTTTATATATAAACCCATAGCATCTTTAGCTAATTTAAAAGGGTTATACTTCTTAATGAAAATATTGCTGTAAATTAAAATATGATGCTGCCACATTAGAGTTTTAAATTTCATGAATAACATTATGAAATAGAGTACCGATCACAACTCACAGTATTTTTATAATTTGCCAGAGATTAAAAACAAAATATTTAGTTATACGATTGTTATATTTCAAAATGCTTGCATAATAGTAGGTTGGCTCATAGTTAAATCATGTCGTAGATACTTTTTTCAATTCAATTGGCATTTTGTAAATTTTAGGTATATTATATATCTAATATTCAATATTAGTCGCTAGCCGCCTCTAGGGTTAAAATGAGTTATGTTATTTTTTTTAAAAAAAAAGGAGAAATTGCATTAAAATATTTAGTGGACTTGACTGCTTGATTGACAATTTCAGTAGTTGACTGACTAGGTTCCTGCCAGCTTCCTTGAAAGCAATGAAGCTTCACAATTTGGGCCCCCCTCTTTATTGCATCATGCATACTTCGACGGTATAATGCTGAATTCTTTTGGAAAATCATTTTATAAGCATTTACGATTCTATTTATAAAACAATTTTACTATATTTTATACAGATAAAAAAATCTTAAAATATATTAACTTTCCATTAAAATATAATAATTTTTTAACTTTACTCATATTTAATATATACACTTTTTAAAAAAGATAACTACTTATATTATAATGAATGAAGGACAAAATAGTACATTCATGTTGAAAATTTAATGAAATGATTTATAAATAGGACAAAAAAACCTTCTATCTCTACCCTATAAATAAGACTAGAGGAGTATGCTTTTTCTTAAGTTTTAATTTAATATCCATGTCATGGTTAAAAAGAATTAATATCTATGTATTTTTCTTTTATAATTAATTTTTTTAAATTTTGCTATGTTAGCATGTTAACTCTTGTCTGTTAGTACAATTAACTCCTATACAGGTTTAACGGTGCTAACAGAGCAAGATTAAAATTTAATTAATAAAAAAATCATATAGGTATTAAATTAAAATTGAGAAAAATATATATAATTTCAAAAGAAACTTTCCAAGTTTGAGAAAACAAAATTATTAGTATTTTAATTTCAAAAATATTTAAATTTACATTATTTAATTCCAAATGTGTTTTTAAAATTTAAAACTTTTGTGAACTATGGCTTTTATATTAGCAAAATAAAGATTGTTTATTACATGTATATTGTATGAAAAATATTTATTTCATCTACATGCATGCGCCAAAAAAATTATTTCAATTTTTATTCCATTTAAAATTTAATTCCTGAGTCAGTAAGTTTGAGTAAGTTTTTGTTTAATTATTGGCAGAATTTATTGTCCATCTGATATTCTACCCCCTAAAATAAAAAAATTAATAAAGTACAAATTAAGCGGCTAAGTAAAGGGCTCAATATTTGACCCATTATTAAGCACATCTCAACCCAAAAGAGACCCTTCAGTCCAAAAACAAAAAAACAAAAGAGACCCTAAACAGATCAAATGATAGTTGCCCTGCTAAGTCGTAAAGCCCAAAATTGAAAATGGTCTTGCTCTCGCATGCCCCTTTAGACAAGGCAACGGCTTCTTCTTCATCTCTCCGCGGAACGGAAGGACAGTTTCAGGGGATAAAGAACGGTCACAAGGAGGCAGATTCGAGGCCAGAAAACTGGGGAGGACGATTTGATTCAAGGGATTTGAGAGGGAAGAAAAACCCGTCTAAAAGAGGTAAGAAAGGCCAGGGCAGAGATTAAGAATTGAGAGAAAACAGAAAAGCAGAGGCGGAAATCGAGCAAGGCGCAATCTTTGAGAGAGAGGAACCGGCAGCTAGGCAAGTGACAGGTAATGTTCCCTGTCTGGGTTCTCGATTGCTTTCGACTGAAAATGGAAATAAGCACTTAGAATTTTCTTCCAGCTGGTTCTCCTAGAATCAGCATTGTCCCCTTAATCACACAAACCTTTCTGGGTAGAGTGCTGATCAACTTGTAGGGATCTTCTAGCTAATGGTCGCGTTCTAAAGCTGTTTGTTAAGCATGTCAAAGTATTTGACTCTAGGTCAGTCCAATCTATTAGGTGCGTCATAACCGCTCAATTAATCAATTCAGCTGGTGATTTTAAGTGACATGGTGCGCATTGGCATGCGTTGGGACGGTTGGCATTCTGCCATTCTCTGATGCTGAAGTTGTAAAGTTGGCTTTACTTGACTTGAAAGACTTTTGTTATCGGTACTTGTAAGCGTGCTTTCCCTATTATGCCCGTGTAAGAAGAATGTTTAAGCATTTTCTTTTGAAGTGACGAGTTACGGCATGCTTTGAGTGTTACCTTTGACTTTATCATGGCATTTCTGGTTACGTAATATCTATCTATATCTTGTTTTACTGGGAAATCTCGTTCTTTAGATGGTGAATTTACTGCATGCTTTTTAAGTCTGCTTTGTTAACAGTCTCACACATGGCTCTTTCAATAATTAATTATTTTGTATGCATTACTGATAAATTGTCATATTTCTTCTCTGTAGTTATCTTGTTCGTGGTTTATGTCTGATGTAAATCAACCCAAGGTTTTGTATCTTCCCGCTGATGTTCTATGCTTTCTCTTCTCAAACTGATTCCAACCTACAATGCTAAGCCACTATCCAAATTTTTGCCATTGGATCGATTGGTTTATAAATCCTTTTCAGTAACTACAGATTCTCTGCAGTTCATGTTGGATGGCTTCGAGAACAAGAACAGAGTTTCTGATTTTGATTTTCTATTTCGTTCCTGCACAAAGGTCGATGACGCTAAGCAGCTTCATGCTTTTCTTGTGACATTGGGAAAATTTCAAAATGTTTTTCTGTCTGCCAAGCTGGTCAATTTATATGCTTACCTTGGGGATGTCTCGTTCTCTCGGTATAGTTTTAACCAAATTCAAAATAAGGATGTCCATACTTGGAATTCAATGGTAGCTGTGTATGTTCGCAGTGGCCAATATTATGAAGCCTTAAAATGTTTCTGTGAATTCTTGTCCAACTCTGGTCTTCGACCTGATTTTTACACCTTCCCTCCTGTGTTGAAAGCATGTAAATATCTGGTTGATGGGAAGAAAATACATTGCTGGGTTTTCAAAACAGGATTTGAGGAGGATGTATTTGTGGCTGCTTCCTTGATCCATTTGTATGCACGGTTTGGTGCCTTAGATTCTGCCTACAACTTATTTATTGACATGCCAGTTCGAGATTTGGGATCTTGGAATGCAATGATTTCTGGGTTTTGCCTGAATGGGAATGCAGCTGGGGCATTGGAGGTCTTGAATAACATGAAGGCTGAGGGGGTAAACATGGATCCAATTACTGTGTCAAGTCTACTCCCTGTTTGTGCACAATCAGATGATATCATTAATGGGATTTTGATTCATTCATATGTTATAAAGCATGGGCTGGAAACTCACCTGTTCGTTTCCAATGCTTTAATCAACATGTATTCCAAGTTTGGTTACTTGAGGGACGCACAAAGAGTTTTTGATCACATGAAAGTGAGGGACCTGGTAACTTGGAACTCCATAATTGCTGCATATGAGCAGAATAATGATCCAATCGTGGCATTTGAATTTTATAAAGATATGCAGCTGATAGGAATTCAACCTGACTTGCTTACAGTTGTGAGTTTAGCCTCTATGTTTGGTCAGTTGAGTGATGTAAAGCATGGCAGGTCTGTTCATGGATTTGTTATGAGACATGATTGGCTTGATCAGGATGTTGTGATTGGAAATGCACTGGTGAACATGTATGCAAAATTAGGTGCTATAGATCGTTCACGAAGAGTTTTTGAACTACTTCCTATCAAAGATGTAGTTTCATGGAACACTTTAATCGCAGGTTATGCTCAAAATGGTCTTGCAAGTGAGGGAATTGATGCTTATAACATGATGGAAGAGTATGGAAAGATAATCCCAAATCAAGGGACTTGGGTGAGCATTCTACCTGCATATTCTCACGTGGGAGCTTTGCAACAAGGAATGAAGGTCCATGGGAGGCTAATAAAAAACTGCTTGTACCTGGATGTCTTTGTGGGTACCTGCTTGATTGACATGTATGGAAAATGTGGGAGTTTAGATAATGCAATTTCTTTATTCTATGAAGTCCCACAGGAAACATCAATTCCTTGGAATGCCATAATCTCCTGTCATGGAATTCATGGGCATGGAGAAATTGCTCTCAAACTGTTCAAAGATATGCTTGCTCAAGGAGTAAAGCCAGATCATGTAACTTTTTATTCTCTTGTCTGCCTGTAGCCATGCAGGTTTAGTTGATCAGGGTCAATGGTGCTTTGACATCATGCAGAAAGAGTATGGGATCATGCCAAGCTTGAAGCATTATGGCTGCATGGTGGATTTACTAGGTAGAGCAGGGTATCTTGAAAAGGCATATAGTTTAGTGAGCAATATGCCTTTGAAACCTGATGCATCCATTGGGGGTCTCTTCGCTGCTTGTAGAGTACATGGGAATGTTGCGTTGGGCACCTTGGCTTCTAAGCACTTATTTGAGGGTCATCCAGAGAATGTTGGTTACTATGTTTGTTGTCCAATATTTATGCCAATGTTGGAAAATGGGAAGGTGCAGTTAAAGTAAGATCATTGGCCAGAGACAGGGGATTGAGGAAGACTCCTGGGTGGAGTTCTGTCATAGTGG
>NW_021634088.1:0-43382 GCF_004799145.2 Neltuma alba | reverse complement strand
GAGAGAAATTAAAAAGAAGAAAAAATTTTAATGATTTTAATTTAAAAAAATTTAAAAAGTGGGATTAAAAGCTTTCTGTTTTTTTATTAATATTTTATCTTACATATCTTTTTAATTAAAATTTTAAAACTTCACTTTTTGAATATTTTTTTTGGCTTGAGATTTTCCAATTTTTCAAATTAAACTTATTAAAAAAATTTTCCCCTCCCCTCCATCTCCAATGTACCAATCATAGGTTGGAGAAACAAATACTAATAGCATGGAATTGAATCCATGAACTCCTACACACATATATATAATAGCTTTCATAGACTGCAATGCAATTCACTAATTCTTTTTTTTAAAACGCAATTCACTAATTCTAAACAATCTTTATAGTACCTTCAACATTTAAAGGATGGTTAAATGAAATAATGCATGTTGAGTGAGGATGTTGTCCAACAGAAAGAAATGAGTGTATTGAACTGTTCTTTTTGTTTTACGGTGTCCGCTGGATTCAATAAATCATGCGAATCTGTATTTTATTTTGTTCAACTACACTCGTTATTTTTATTTCATACAAGTAACATATATTTATATAATATATGGAAATAAAACCACTTATCAGTGATCACGATTAATTAATTATTTATATACTAATAAACGGTATCATTTTCAATGGACTGATTAATTTTAAATGAGTACTTCTTTTAAATGTAAATATAGATGCATAAGAAAACTTGTTAATAATATTTAATTGTTGTCCTTGCCCAATTGTTTATAGGAAATTCTACAAAAAACTTGAAATTATTAAATTTTATAAGAAATTCCTATAAAAATATGTTGTTATTTGTAAGTCAAATATTTTCAAAACATATTAAAGTATCAAAATCAAACCTGATTCAAGACTTGGTAATTTCAAGCTGAATTCTCTCGTTTTATGCTAACTACGGTCCTAAATATAAGAACTGATTAGCGATCCTAAATATAAGATCCTAATCTATTTTGTCTTTTAAATTTATAATATGTTCGTAAAAATATTTTTATCAAAGATAAGGTATTTCCACTCAATGTGTGGTTTCAATATATATAATTGAACAAGGATAATTTAAAAAAATTAACATACATTTATTACAAATAAATAAACTATTTGTTTTAATCTCTCCAAATTAGTTATCTAGTTCTTATATTAAAAATCTTAAGTAGTATGTCTTATTTAATAAGATAGGAAGAGCCCAAAAAACCAAGATACGATCAGCGAAGGCATCATTCAAAGTGCATACAGAATGGTGGAACACCACCATTTGAAGCTAGCACCAATTCTACCAACGAGATTCCATGGTACTCTCTCCGTTCCTTATTATAAGAAATATTTGATGCTTATGGCATATTCTTATATATAAGAGACACTTAAAAGTTGTTTCTATTTTTTTGTATTGATTTTTTATTTTATTCATATTTATTGTCTCCAACTTACACTCTCTCTCCTTTCCACTTCTCTCTATTTTAATAATTTACCATTATTCTCTCTCATGTTCTCTCTCCTTATTAATGAGGGCATTTTTGGAGAAAAAAATATACTTTTTACATATTAATTGTTCTTAACTAATTTTAACTGTTTTTTTTATCAACGTAATTCGGTTATTCGTCTCTTATAATAAAGAACAGAGAGAGTAATTATTTGATTGTGTTTGTCAGGATATCGGCCGTGATATGCCAAGCAACATTTAGAATACGTTTGAATCGGTTTGATAGATGAATTTAGATATGGATTTTCGGCAAAGATTTATATTTAAAAACCTTTGGATGGTGTGAAAAATTTAAAATTATGAAGCCGGCGTTGAACGAACGTAGCCTGAGCAGCGACAGTACCGATGATGTACTTGGATTTGAAATAATTAGTTTACTATGTATACTTGAATTTCTAAAGAATTATAATATAATAATAAATTCTACCAGGATTCGGATCCAATCCAAATCCATGATGATGAAGCTAGTCACTGTCCGGGACTAATCAAATACAGGCACGACCAGTGGGTACCTGGGTTCTGTTTCGCAATGGGAGAGTATCCGCTTAATGTATCTGAGGTGAAGTGCATGCTGAAGGGATTGGGACTGAGCTGGGATCATGGATTTTTAAGCTCAAGCTTAGTTGTTATTGTAATTTCATAAGCTTGTTTTTTTCACCATAAAAATTTACCCGTTTAACGTTCGCGCGTGTGGAATTTTTAGCGGTGTTCAGAGGAACCACCCCCCCCCCCGGGGGGTAAAAAATCACATGCGACAGAATCTAAATCAGCAACATCTGCGCTATGTTACATTGGCTACAACAAAGTTCATGAAAATTGTGTCATCTGGGCTTCTCACAAAATATATGTACTTACATTTTTGTGCCAAATTTATAAAACCATTCATCGCTGAGTGCCTGCCACCATGAAGTCTTGCAGCAGCTACTTAGCAGAGGCACAGGAAAGAAACCTCCCTGCTGGATGCGACTTATGCTGCTGAAGCCCCACGTGCCATGACTGCAAGGCCCAAATCACTTCTAGTCAGATAATAATGGTCTTGGATCATAAGGTCACACTTACGGTTTGGATGTTAAGGAAGCCATCCCAGTTCACAGGCCAGAGCAAGTTCCTTCAGTTTACTAATCATGACCAAGATTATATCATTGTTTACCCCCAAATCCCGAAATGAAATCATTACTCCACTTCCAGGAGATTTATATTTAAAAGAGAAGTGATCTGTCAATATAGACAAAATAGACTGATTTTCAAAGATGAAACTTCAAAGCTTAAAATCTGATTTGGGGTAACTGGAAATCATCAATCCTCTACGGGATCCTCCATTAGAGAGTTGCTTTGTTTCCTGGATCTAATTATACAAGAGTCGCTCCAAAGGAGTTGCGTAATGTTGAAGCAGGCCTACCTTCCTCAAGGGAGATCTCGGGGTTCTCCAACAAAGCAAATCTGAATCCAACTTCGGGCTGCAACAAGGACCATAGACTTCCAGTTAAACAATCAAGTAAAGCTAGCAAGAAGAAACCAGGCAATGGATCCATTTCAACTATATTTAATTCAACGGGATAGAAATACTGGGGAGAAAATTAGAGGTACAGGACAACCAGATCGTATTGAACCATCAGTAACATGCCTTGTTGAAGTTTGCAGTTTCTTGACATGGCAACAACACCGACCCTACCTATGCATACGTTTTGTTAACCCTTTAAGTTCAATGCTAGGAACCATGTTAAAGTAAGGCTTGAAGTGTTTACAAGAGGCTGGTTGTATGAAAATATATTCAAGTGATGAGTTTAACATCTCAATGGATCAATGGCAAATTTCGAAGTTGATTGTTTCGTAGCTTCTACCAAAGATACGAAGTTCCGTTGAAATAGTCATTTCATGGATGATTGAGCCAATTTTTCATCCATAGTTATCATACCTTCGGTAGTAAACAATGCTCGCTCCATTCATTTACATCAGATAGGAAGATATGATTGAGCTCGGCAGCAGCATTTTCCAGTCGAAGATTGAAGAATATTCATTTCCGAAAGAGCGTTATAAGCAGGAAACTGATGGGACGCATTGGAAGAAAATATCCAATCCAGAAAATGCTAGGGAACACAACTCAAGTACAACGTCTATAATTTGGAATTTCTAACCCACAAAGAGACGCACTTCTAAGACATGGTTATATCTTCATATTATGAAGTAGCGTAAATAATGATAACAAAAGAAAAGATAATGATAACAAGCAAAAGAACGCTACCTCTTCTCATTTTGGGCGGCTTTGGTACAGTTGTTAGAGCTGGTGGAGAAAACACATGGTTCACTAGCATAGCTATACGTCTCAGAACAGGTGTAATTTGGGATGGATAAAACAAATTCTTTCTGTTGTTGAGTGCCCTCGAATACCAACTGAGATAGATCTGGAGAATGTAACTTCTTCTTATGAATCCAGAAAGTTCGAGGGAAACATTTTGATTGATAGTCTGAATCAGGGTTTGATGAAACTAGGTGTGCATAATCAAATCCCTCTTCCTTGGAGGAATCAACACCAGAACTTGAGGTCCTTGAAGTCTCTTGACATGAACTATTCAACAAATTCTTCCTTGAGCTCAGCAAATTTCCTTCACCATCTCTCAATGCTGTTACTACCTCCATTCCATGATAAGAGTCAGGTTGTTGCATCTGAGATCCACAATCAGATTTACAAGTTCTATCCTTCATCATGGCTTTCTGCGAGGTGTGATCAGTGTAGTCTGGTTCACTTCCTTGTTCATTATCTGAGAGCGCCTTTCGATGAATTCTACGGGAACAAGTGAAAAAACTGAAAGATGACCTCTTCAACTTGGCATATGTAGAATCAGAAGTGCAAGGTACATGATTGATCCTGAGCTCTATGTTACAACCCAGTATGAGCTGCAGGGAACTGGCAATCATTTTCCACGACTTCTCAGCCCTATATACGTAGTTGCGATGCTGGAAATCCAATTCAGCAATTGCTAGACCTAGAAAGGGGTAATTTTCGTTCATTAGATTGGTGCAACAGGTTAATATACGATACCAGTTCAAGATATGAATAGCTGATCAAGAATATGGAAAAGCATTAGAATATGATGTCACAATGTTGAGGTGATCATAAATAAACAACTAGGAGACATCCCTTTCTGTAATAAACTAATATTAATTAGATATTAGAAGTTCCTTCAAAAGAATAAAAAAGTCCCGCTCAAAACATGCAACAAGAACAAGCACAAAATACACTGACCGGAACAGGGGACCAGATTATACTATTATTTATATATGGTGAGTTTAGAAGATGAATGGGGAATGATAAACAGATGTGATAAAGAGAGTATAGACATACCGCGATCAACACACAGAGAAGACAACTTCCCCTGTTTCCTAAGAAAAGTCTTGAGTCTGTTAGATTGACATGACTCTGTCGCTTTATGCCATATGGAACTTAATGCGTGATCCTGTTGTCCTAATCTAAACAACTTGTTATCATACTGAGCAGAGGCAGGATGCTTCCGGCTATCCCCTGTAGATGATGTACTGCAGAAATCACCATCTGTGTCCATTTAAAGGCAAGCTTAGAAACGTACACCTCGTAAAACTATTTTAATTCTAAATACTCATCCGCATCACCCCCAATAAGGAGAAACAAAATAAAAATGTGATAAGGCATCAAAACTAATCAATGCCGCAACACACCTCCATTGCATGCATATCTCAATTTCGTATCACTTGCTTCGACAGAAGAATGTTCTGCAGAGCTTAACTGCAGAAGAGCTACCGTGAACCATGTTGTTTGATTCTTGGAAATCCGTAATTGCTTCTCCGTTTCAGAAAGTATTCTCAACGCATGATTTAGTTTTTGAAGGTCAGCTTCAGCTATGATGGCGAAATTGTAAAGCCAGACAATTAGGCAAGCATAGTATGAGATAAACATCAAACGGCCAACTTAAACTGATTGGCATGCTATACTAAGAAGCACTTACATTTGCGTCTATTGGAAAACCTCATTCTGATTTCAGACCCGCTATCATCACATTTCCCTGCAAGGATGTCCATAATGAGATTTGCCAGCTGTGATATAAGTTGTAAAGGGTCCACTCTTGATCTCATTAACTCTCGCGCTCTTTTAACTGTATTTGAAGTGTCGGAAGACAGAGCCAGATCCAGTAATTCAAGCAATTCGTCGTCAGAGATGATACCAGTCTGCCAAGCAACAGAAAACAAGACTGAGCACCAGTTCTTTTTCTTCTTTTTTTTTTTTTGGTATTTTTTGGGTGGGGGGGGGGGAGGTTAGGTGTCAGGAATAATAGCATAATACTTACAAGTTCATGGGCTAAGGAAATTGTGATTTTTTTACCAAGCAAGCTCAGCTGATCAAGCATGATTTCTGCATCCCTAAGTGAACCACAGGATTTAGCAGAGATGAAGCCCAAAGCCTCCTGTTCAAAGTCAAGACCTTCTTCTATGCAAATTTTTTCCAATCTGCTTGCAATGTCAGCATCTTTTATCTTAGGGAAGTGATACCTCTGGGCCCTGGAAACTGTACTTCGGGGAAGTTTGTCCAGATCTGGAGTGATCATAATAAGGACCACATGCTGAGAAAGGCTCTCTAGGCTATTCAAAAGACTTGCCCATGCCTCCCCCGTGATCAACTGGCACTCATCAACAATAAATATCTTAAAACGTGAAGAAACTGGAGGGATGCTTGCATTTTTAACAAGGGATTTTATCTTGTCAATACGATTAAGTTTCACAGAATCAACTTCTTTAACATCTTTACTTCTACCAGAAAAGAACAAAACGCACTCTCTGCAAAGACCACATGGCCTTTCCTCCTCGAGGGAGAGACAATTCAGGGCAGCAGCAAAAATCCTGGACGCAGATGTCTTGCCAGTACCACGAGGACCATGGAAGAGATAGAATGAGGTTACCCTTCCCTTAAAGATGGCGCCCAAAAGAGACCTCGCTACCACATTTTGCCCAACCAAATCACTAAAAGATTTTGGCCTAAATTTCATACATAAACTTCTTGGAGTTTCAAAATTTGGACTGATTTCACCGCCAATGTGTCTCATGTTTTTATGTCCATAAAGAGCCGTCTCATCTGTGTGCCAGGATATCAGAGGACGGTCTTCTATATCAGAATATACATTTGATTCTCTAAACCTTGGCGATTTTGACCAACAACAGCTTATTCCACATCCATGGTGATTATCATCTCCAATATCTACATCTTGATTCATGTTCGTCGAAGAACTATAAGCTGAGAAGGCTTCACCGACTGAAAGGCATGGACTACCCCCAAGACCTGCAATATCGCCCAAAACTTCGGATGATTTCACTTGATTCTTGCCTAGAGTTTTTCTAGTCAACATAGAATGATCAATTGTCCCTAACTTTGATGACCCAGAAGTTGCCTCGTTGCTGGGAGGAATAACAGATGCTATATCTAATTCCTTACGTCTATGGTTGCTATAGCAGCCATCACTTGTCGACTTAATACCGGAATTGACTTCCTGATTCAAATTAGAGTAAGCTAGTTCTTCATCCTGCTGGCCTTCAGGACAAGACTTCAGTTTAGAGTTGAAATGGCCACAGTTCAATTCAAAATCAGCAGCATCGTGCTCTCTGCGCATGCTACAACTCAAATTCTTCGACCTTAATGCACCATTATCATCAGAATCACAAGCGCGAGAAGCGTCCAAGAACCGCAGAGAAATCCCATTGCCCGAACTGTTTTCCCAGTGCAGATTATCAATCGAAGAACAGAGTTTGCTCATAGAATTCGTAGATGGATCCCTCAATGACCTGACTCTCCTCAACGCTACAAGAGTTTTCGAAATAGGAACATCAACTGAATGCCGCCTCCCATCCATCATCGTCTTCAATAAATCAATAAATTATATAATATACAATCAACACCTGCTCCAAACAACGCAATCCAAACCTAGAAGAGAAGAGTCTGGTCAAAGACAACACAAGCAAAAAGCCACAAAATGAAACACAGAATCAACCAATCATAAACTTAATCGCAATGAGGAATCTCATTCAAGTTTGCATTGTAGCTCATAATATCCTTTTCTCACTCCCTTTTACAGCCAACTACTTCCACTTCTCACTGCAACCTTGCAATCACCATCCAAGCTGGAAATGGACATCCGACACTGAATATAGAGTGTATAGGAAAATGTAGTATACCTTTGATCAGAGCAAAGCGCAGTACAACGCCATTATTATCTCTTCTGACCTCCAGAGCAATCTATGCTGTTCCCATTGCACCCCCAGTGTAGAACTGAAAACAAGACAGAGAACCGGAGGGAAGAGAGAGTAAGGAGAGAATCTGGAGTTCAAATTTTAATGATATAAAATAAGGGAGATGAGAACAAACAATGCGAAACGACAAAAGTTGAAAAAATCCACACCTGCAAAAAATAGAAAAATATCAAAACTACTGTATTCTTCGAAACTGACGAAGACAACAACGGAAATGAGGTAGCGTAGAAAACGGGACAATGCTTGAGAAACCCTAAGTTGGAAACAGAGGCCTTGGTGGCGGTGCCTGTTCGCATTGGATAGCAGGAGCTTAGGGAATGAGCTCCAGTAAGAGATGAAGAACTGAAGATAGAGAAGGGGGAGAGGAAGGAGTGGCGAAGCAGTAAATTTGAGAAAGGAGGAGGGGTATTTAAGGAAGGCATGGTTTGGAGAACGTGTACAGAATTTAAGAGGGTGGAAGCCTGAAGAGTTTGTTTGTTCCCTTGCAGCAGAGTTGAAGCAGAAAGGGGGGTCTTGGCCAGCGAGCTTCTCAGAGAAAGAAAGGGTGAGGGCAGTTTGGTAATTTGAGTGAGTTTCAGTTAGTTTAGTTTTGTTTGAAGTAGTTGGGCACTTTTTTTTGGGGGGGGGGGGGGATAATTTTTTATGTTTTATATATGAAAGGAAAATATGGGAAGCGAGAGGAGTGTGACTGTTGTGCAGGGAGGGTCCATGCGTTTCAACAGAGTCTGTGGGTCTACCTCTACGCATCTTGCAGATTTCGAGGGACAGTTGGAGGCTCGTGAAAAAGCTGATTTTGTTGTTTAATTAAAGGATTAAAGAATGGATTTAATTAAAAACCTAAAGAAAAAGGTCTAGATATGAACTCGTGGGCTTGAAATGCCACTGGCGCCCTTAGGGTGATCGAACTTATCACGGTTTGAAATAATTTGTAAATAAATTTTAATTGTAATTTATAAAATATAAAATAGATATGTAAAACAAGTTTTATCTCGATTTACGTAAAATATATTTAGGTTCTTTTTGTTATCCTAATTGAAATAACTTATAAACACGTTTCACGTAAATCAAGATGAAATTTTCCTCACATACTTACCTCATATTTCATAAATCATGATTAAAAAACTATTTATAAGTTATTCCAAACGAGCTTTTATTATAAATGCTTATGCTCATTTAAAAAGGTTTATAAGTAAATTTTTAATCTTATAATTACTTGTAGATTTTTGTTTTAGAGTTGCTTGTTTGAATTTGTATGGAAACCAGCACATATTGAGCGGTTCAAAGTGATAATTATGGATGCAGTGATTGTGATCCCATTGAATTTTGACTGACCAATTTCTTCTGCTGCAGCTACCCCGCAGTGATGGCACCGAAGTTTGCATTAATGAAAAGGAGCGATCATACATTTCTCGCCTGTATTTACCCTCGGATGTTTAATATTACCCTATGTCACAAGGACATCAAACATGGATTTTGATTTCTCAATTAAACTCCCCTTAACTGAAAAGACTCGATGGAGATACATGAACGGTGAATTTAAAGCTCAGAAAAATTCGCATAACGTGATGACGTGTGAGGGGAGAAAATATACGGGTAAACATGATGATGATAATAACGACACAACCCCATGCAAATGTATATGTATCACTTTATATTGCGGTACAGCGTACATTGTGGGTGTCTTACTGTCTTATATATGGTACGCGTAATTTCTAATTACCAATATACGGTGCCATACAATAATTTTAAAGAATTTGTCTATTTTATCACTTATTCAACCAGTTTAATGCATAGCAGTTTATTTTTTCTTTTTAAAGAAAGCTCTGGACTGTACTCCCCCGATCCTTTTTTTAATTAAACTTCTTAATTAATTATTCTAAAGTTTTTTAATAATGATTTTAACATTTTAAAAAAACTCAATTTAATCAATTTTTGTAAGTCATATAAGCAGGTGTTTAGATAATAACAAAATCATGGTTTCAGAAGTGTTTTTACGATATACAAAATAAATATATAAAAGAGTTTGTCTCGATTTACAAAAAAGTGTTTCTGAAAAACTCTTTAAACACTCCATAAAATGAGTAATTAAACTTTTTTTAAAAAAAATACTACCTCTAATCCTAATTATAAAAGCCAGTTAACTAATTTGAGGAGATTAAGGAAGTAAGTTAAGTTAGTTATTTGTCCTAAATAGGTGTTGTCTTTCCTAAAATATCATTACCAATCAAGTGTATTAATTAAAACTATCATTGTTAGAAAAGCTACTTTGGAAAAAAAATATATAAATACAAGAGACAAAATAGATTGAGGTCTTATATTTAAAACCAAAATAAAAGTTAAACAGGATCTTATATTAAAGACCGGACAATGTAATTTAGGAACGAGGGAGGGGTGGTCCCCAGTAGGAGGACGTAGACATATAGTTTAGTTATAGAGTAGAGTCAGCGGAAGAGACATGAGGAGAAACGGGGGGGAAATGAAAAGGACGTAAAAGTGTGGTGAATAGGATGATACATGAGGAGCTGCCTCCCCATATTTGTACAGCGCTTATCTGACTCACACTGAAGCGGCGCCGTTTCCTTCCCACCTTTTCATGCCTCCTCTCTCGTCTTTCCCCATCACTCCTACAAAACTAAAACTCCGTCTAGCTAATCGGGACCATTTCTCTCTTTGGTTTTTTTTTTTTTTTCCTTTCCTCTTAATCATCCTCATAATCTCCTCATCATTACCTTAAACCTCCGCTAATCATTCTTAATTATCTCCCTAATCCCTCCTCTTATTATTATCTCTACCTACCCCCCCTCTATTTGCCTAGATTTCAATTTCGTCCTGCTTTTTATTGTTTATTTATTAGTTCAACGTAACCTTTAATTTTAATTTAGATTAGGTTTAGATTTGCCTATGGCCTACTCCGTCTTCCTCTCTGCCATTCGCGTCTTTTTGCTCTGTTTTTATAATTTCCTCCTGCGCTCTGCATGTGACCTGCCTTCCTTCCTCCACTTTCTAAGGTCAATGGTCAATTCACTTTTATCATTTTTCTGGTTGCCCCTGTTTTTTTAACACGACAATTGCTCGTCTCTTTTCAGTTTTCATATTCTGTTGTGTTTTCTTCGTTACTTTCTGAGAAAATTAAATGTACATCATGCGTTCAAAATAATAACTAATTCATAAATATTAAAAAATTAGTTCAATTAATTATTTATTAAAAACTACTTTGTTCATTTTCTCAAATTAAGTTGACGTCATACATTTAAAATTAAAATAAATTTCTTATTCAATTCTGGTAAGCGAGTATTACATATAAAATATTTGTTTCTTTTTATTACGTTCTCTTGTTAGAAACAATCCTTCAAAGCACTGTTACGCATAAACGTGAACACATCTACTAATAAAAATTCAAACTTAATTTGGCAAGTTATAATGCACTAATCTCTTCTGTTATATCCAATTTCTATTGGTAAGTATTTTCTTACTACTTCCGGTTTTTAATATAAGAACTTATTTAAATTCTATTTTGATCTTAAATAGAAGATCTTAATCTACTTTGTCTCTCATATTTATCTATTTTTTTAAGATAGTCCTTACAATAATAGCGGTTTTAGCCAATATAATTGATTAGTAAGGATATTTTAGGAAAAATAATACATAGTTCTTTATAAATAATTAATTTAACTAATTTTATTAAATTATTCAAATTAATTAATTAATTTTTATATTAAAAACGATAGTATTTTGTGTCAGACTAACGCGCGGGTTGAACATTTAAAACTTCTCACCCTGGGCCGTTCAATCAGCGTCCGTCTTTAAAATACTTTCACCCGGGACCCTTTAATATGGCAGGCCGCAGGCGTTACTGTCGCCTCTGAAGCAAAGCTCCCCCAATTTTGAACAAAAAATTGTAGACCAGAATGAAAATGGCAGAGGATAAGGCAAAATGACAAATTGGTCCTTCATAAATACTATTTCTAAATATTATCTCTGGTCTTTAATATAAAATCTCGATTGATTTATATTTTTTCCAAAATAGTTCTTATAATATGGTGGTTCTAGCTAATACACTTAATTAGTGATGATATTTTAGGAAAGACAACACGTATCTATTACAAATAACTAACTTAATTAATTTTATTAATTTACTCAGAGTGATCATATAGCTCTTATATTAAGAACCGAAGGTAGTATCATATTAATAGAAAAATCCCCTCAATTGCTGGGGGAAGCAGAAAACCAAAGAAAGATCTTGACATTAGCAGAAATTGTTTCTTATTTCCAAAGCAATAGGATGTTAAGGAACTATTCTATGCAAATCTGTGAGATTTTCCTGCTAATGTGTTTTTTTAAATAGGAATCAATTTGTCATTTTCCCAATAAATCAACACTTTGCCAAGTCCGTCAAATGTGGTGCTTGTTGAAACCATGACAAAATAATTAATAATAATTTTTTGTAAAACATAGTTCCTTTTCTTAAGACAGGAGAAGATAATATGATTTCTGTGGAGTGGTGACATTAGCCAAAAATAAATTAAATATGAAGTGTAATGAGAAGAATGGGACATAAGGTATTTAGAGGAGGATCCTAAAAGAAGAAAAAATAATAATAATTTGGAATAGTTATATCAAATTTTTTATTCAGCATGTTCAGTTTTTCAATTACATATTGTTATATGTTATTTTTAAAATATTATCATTTAATTTTAGATTCATATGAAAAAAATCGGATATATAATCATAATTGATTAGAGAACTTGACATGATATATATGGAAAAAAAACTTATCATAACTATTTTTCAAAAAATAACAAGTGAAGGGCAGGGTGTGGGGCTACAAAACATGGGACCAACATTACTATTGCATCAAATAAAATAGGCAAATCCATGGACCATGCTTCCGATTTTTTTATTTTTTTTTTTTTTGCGCCAGCAACCATGCTTCCGAATTCCGATTTACTGGTATCACATTATCACATATCCCAAATCATCTATGTGTGATCAACTTCTGTGTGTCTATGAATTTCATGGAAAGACATAGTAGTACTATTTTGACAAAAATATGCTTTTGATCTTCTAATTCTGTACAAAGTTTGTGTTTGGTCATTTAATTTTATAAAATACATATTCATTTTTATGAGTTCAACACTATTCATTTTTTGAACCCATTTTTATTATTTTAAAAAATCAAATGTAATGTATCAATATCCGAAAACTTCTTATCAATGTTTAAAATTTAAATTGCGGCTAATAAAAAAAATCAATGGTTACATTTTTTAATAAAAGCAATAGTGTTAAGTTTAAATAAATGAAATAATATCTTAAAAGATCAAGAAATCAGGATAAAATCTCATATGAAATTAAAGAACTAAATGTATATTTTTATCCATTGTTTTTAAATTATAAATATTATGACATATTTTATTATAATTTATGTAATATGGATTTTATATTAAGTCAAAGAGGCTCACATTATGCTCCCTAGTCCCTAGTCAAGGCCTGCTTTTGCGCACTGGGCAAATGTGAATGTTGACAACGAGATATGATCACGTACTTTTTTTTGTTTTTTAATGATCACGGATTTCTTGAGCATTTTAAAAATAATCATAAAGTTTATTTTAAACAATTTCTTTTTTTTTCCCCTATTGCTTTCGGATATCTTTTTACTGAAGACAATCATGTTCGAAATACAGTTGGTTGGCACCTCTCTTAACAGGGAATCTAGACAAATTCTGATGACAATACAAAATTTCAACAGCTCTGAGATTTCCCTTTTTTTTGTTACGAAAACTATTCCTTTAAATTCTCTGTTATGTCTAAATTTTCTGTTTCTGCCTTTTAGTTGAATTTCTTGGGGCTCCATTTAATTTTTTGTATTGTACTATATTTGTTTTATAAAATCTCCTTTGCTTTTATAAAAAAAAAAATTGCTACCTTGGGTCCGAAATATTTTTTCCAGATTTATAATTTTTTTAATATTTATAAATAATTAGTTATTTAATTTTTATATTAAGAATTAGAGAGAGAGTCACGCTGTTACTTCTTTTTTTTTTTCCCCACATAATTACACCATTACTTACCCACACTTGGGTTTTGAGCTTTCGACATGATAAATGAACTACATTATTGGGCTAACAAATCAAAACCCGATGGCCTGAGTCTACTTTGAAGTTTAAATACAAAGTCCGAAAGGTGAAGGGTTAAGGCAGATAGTGGGCTTCTTCAACTAGACCCGTCCCATACTATTTTAATGCCACACTTGAATTGGCCCCCAACTGTCCCAAACAAAATTTTAGGTTTAACAAAAGCCTAACATCCACCATCAGAGATTAAATCTAGCAAAAAGAGCTAATCCTTCACAGTGTGATGAATCAAGGTTTGAACTCCCGTCAAGAGAGGTGCCCATATTTAGTGTGATACAGTACTTCGAATGGGACTGCCTCTAATAGAAATATACCTATGTTTTAACCACACAAAAAAAGGCCTAACATCCTCATGATTTTTTTTAAAAAAAAAATTATACAAAGAAATGGATGGAGTAAAAAACAGAGAAAGAAAAGAAAAGTATGAGTGAAAAAAGGAAGAGGAAACAAATATGAGTGCAGGAAAGATAAAGTAAAAAAGGAAAAGGAAGGAGAGCAGCTAGAATGATTTAAAAAAAGAAAATTGTAATGCAGAAAACACAATGATGGAGAGGGATAATTCTGGAAGGTTAATTAGTGGGGTTATATGATTAATTAAACGTAGCATTTGGATTAAGAGTTAGATTGTGTGATTATTATCATTGCCCCCTTCACATGCCTCTAAATGATTGTTAGTTAATTACCCTCACTTCCCTTCCATCTCAATTACTTCTTCTTCTTCTTCTTTTTTCACATCAACCAACCGTGAGACTTCCACATGGCCGTCACCAAATTTCCTTACCATCTGAGCAGATAAAAGGACTTTTCCCAAATATTTTAAAGAAAAAAGAAAAAGAAGAAAGTTATTGCTTTTCTTTGTCATTCACCTTTGTTTATGTCCATAATTCAATACTCGAGATAATTTTCATGTTTATGCATATATTTATATATATACACGCATGTCACTCCCTCCATTCTTTTTATAAGCAATATTAGACTCCATTATATAAATCAAAATATTAGTTAAAATTAATTAAAGATAATAAATGTGTAGAGATTAAAAATTCTTTCTTCAAAATATTCTTATTCATGAATGAGAAAAGGTATAAGAAAAAGAATTTAAAAAATTGTTATAATAAAGAGAATTATGATAGAGAGATAACGTTTCATAGAGAAAAATGATAGTTTGAAAAATAAAATACTAAATATATTGCGTATTAAACTAAATAATTAATGAGGGTAAAATAGAAAATTTGTTACAAAAATTTAAGACAGCTTGCAACCGTTGCTTATATTTAGAAACAAGAGAGAAATATCAGTTGTTGCTTATAAAAAGTGACATAGGAAGCATAAAACATTAATATCATTTAATACTATCTCCAATCAATAATATAAAAGCTAGTTAATTAATTTAAGTATATTAAAAGAGTTGATTAAATTAGTTATTTGTAATAAATAGATATTATCTTCTCTAAATGCCCTGGCTAATCATATACTACCTCCAGTCCTAATTATAAGAGCTAGTTGACTAATTTGATGGGATTAAGGAAAGAAATTAAGTTAGTTATTTGTAATCAAAAGGTGTTGTCTTTCATAAAATATCCTTGCTGATTAAATATGTTGGCTAGAATTATCATTGTTAGAAAGATTACTTTAGAAAAAAAATGTATAAATATGCGAGACGAAATGAATTGGGTTCTTTTTTTTTTGTTACAAAAAATTTTCGGTGAGTTGGGTCTCAGGGGCTCACTAAGGCCAGGACATGCTTCTAGGTTCAGAGAGCGCTTACAAAGATACTTACAGATCACCCACCAACAAGGTCCTCACATCGGCAGCGGGATTCAAACTCAAGACCTTATGGGTTATGAGTCAACTCCTTACCAACTGGACCAACTCTTGTTGGTTGGGTTCTTATATTTAGGACCAAAATAAAAATCAAACAAGGTCTTATATTAAAAACTGGAGGTAGTATGTTAGTTAGAACTACTATTTGCTGAAACTCTTAATATATACAACTGCTACAATGATTAGTTTGGAAAAAAAATGAGAGAAAAATGAATCAAAATGAAAAATAAAAATACTCTTTGACTACATACTTAAAAATTAATAATGGGAGAATTATAATGAAGTTACATAAAAAAAAATATATTCACAAGAAATCCCATATGAGCAGTATGTGACAACCAATTTTAATATTTCACTTGTTATTGAGAATTTTAATAATTATTTTTTGGATTTTGCTGTAATTCTCCCAATAATAATTAAATATAAAATGAATCGAACTGTGCACAATTTATAAACAGTTTGGCGGTTACTTTCAATTTAAATCGTCCAAATTTTCTATGGATTTCAAATTCAGGACGGTACCAACCTCTCACCAATCAAGCGGAGTGATTTTTTAATTAAACAGAAAAAAAAAATCAAAGTTCAGTCATTAAACACCGCACATGAATTGAGTTGAAATTTTACTGCAAATTCTAGCTGACAAGCTTTCCCATTCTTGTCATAAACATTGGTGCTTTCACAATTATCTTTGAATATTTTTCTTACTGGCCGTTAATCAATTTAATCTTATCATCTTAAATTCAATAATTCTCTAACAGACCAGACATGTTCTTCATATTAAAATAATGTTAAATGAACAAAATTATATTAAAAAATTACAAGTAAATACAACAATACTCGAATACAACTGTACACACACGTGTAAAGAAGTTCAATGAACTTTGATCGAAAGTAACAAACTAAAGATATCAAGATTGCTAATTTTCTTTGTCAAGCCAAAAAATTAGATAAAATGAGGTAAGAGCTTGATTATTTATTCCCTTGGTAGATTTCTATAATTATATTTATTTCTTCACCCTAAAACCAGCCAAAAACATTATCACATCCAGTTCTTAGTATTAGAGCTAAATAACTAATTTGAAGATATTAAATATATGAGTTTAATTAATTAATTATAATAAATATATATTTACTTTCTTAAAATACCGCCGTTAATCATTTGCATTGGAATTATTCCTTTTGGTGAGAACCTTTACAATTGGCAAAAAAAAAAAACCTTTACAATCAAATTAATAGAGATATTTTAAATAAAACACGATAAATTTGAAAGAGAAAACTAATTAAAGTTTTGTATTTAGAATCAAACCCAACGTAGCATTTATATTAAGAACTAGAGGCAATATATTGAATTAAATAAGCTATATTATTTATGACCTATAATTTGTATAACTTAATATAAATTTTATATTTTCTATCAGTTTTCGTTAAAAGAGGGGAAAAAAAAAAGGTTCACAAGAACTGTCCTTTGTGCTCTCCGAACAAAAGCGCAGTACACACCAGAACTGAACCCCGTGTTTTGGAAATTTTTATATCTTTAGATTTTGAATAAGTCAAAACACAAGATAGAAATAATCTTGTGATTTTCACAAGATATGTATCATTTTCTTTAAAAAAAATATTTTTTTAAGTTAACACATTGCTTCATTCAAAATAACAAAATAAATAGCGAAGAAATAAAACACCAATAGATAAAAATAATTTTTTTTAACTAATTGCGATCACATAGGCCGCAATATTGTCAGTAAGATTTAAGGTACAAAATTTCAAGTGTGAACCAATTCATATTGATAATTTCATTGATTATAAATGCCTAATGATTTGTTTTGAAAGCAAATGATGATAATTCATAAGTTAATTTTCTAGCCTGTATTAGAAAGGGATTGACGCGAAACCTAATTTTGTCTTTAATTTAGAATAGCTTCACTAAGAAATTGTATGCCACCTGGTGGTTCATGCTTGATTTGTGAAAATGTGATATCAATGAACGGATAATGCATATGGTTTAACATCATAATAATTTAGTGGTGAGAGGTTGTTGGGGATTTATTTAAAATAATGACAATTAATGAACATAAAGAGGGATTATTAGTACTTAAAAAATAGGATAAAATCCATTTTTTCCCGCTTACATAAGTTTGGTTTTAATTTTAAATGTATTTTTCATCTTAATAAATACCCATCCCATAATCAGAAAAAAATTAGCTTACTTGTCATAATCACAATTATATGGTGATACTAATTTATGACCGGCAACTCTATTTTAAGCCATTTTTTTCATGATTATTGATATTAATTTTTGGTAGGTAGTAAATTTATTTTATGAAATATAAAGTTCATGCTTCTATTTTCAATTTTTTTCCCTTTTCACATGTAATTTTTAAAATTATATTGCAAAGGAGTATACGAACAAGTATAAACATATATGTTTTGCGGCAAAACAGAGCAAATGCTTCATATAGGAATAACCATCAATCTAGGTAGTCCGTGGGGTGGGAAGAAGAGGGGATAATGGACCAAAAGGCCTAAAGTAAAGCCCTAGATAAATAAATAAATAAATTTAAATTTATGATTAATTAAAATGTAATACGAATTTGACCAAATGGAACATTTTTATTGAGCTAAATTCATTTTCCCTTGCACTGTATAATTTTGTTCCTACAAACCTAAATCATGCCATCCATACTTCTCAATAATGCAATTTATTATATACTCATTCTCATTTACTTTTAACTTACTTTTAATCAAATCAAAAGGATTAAAAGGGTTGGTTAAAATTATTTAAAGAATCTTGATATTGTATAAAATTACTTTTTGTCACAACTCATGTATCTGTTATTTTTTTTTTTTACAAATAACTCAAACTCACAAATTTATACACGAGAAAGCATCAAGTAAAATGTTTAATGTTACTTGGATTGCAAGGTCCTGACAATAAAAAAAATTACTATAATATCCATAAATAAGTATCAAAATTGATTTTTTTTTGTTACTCTTCTAGTTAAGTTAATTATTTGTAATGAATAGATGTTGTTTTTCTTAAAATATCCTTGCTAATCAAGTTTGTTATTTAGAACTATTATTATTAGAAGAATTATCTTGAGAAAAAATAGATAAATATAAGAGACAAAATGGATTGGAGTCATATACTTATAATCAAAATAAAAATCAAATAAAATCTTATATTAAGTACTGAAGGTATTATAATTATATATGGAACATGAGGGCTGCCCTGTGCTACTGAACAAATTGACAAGAGGGGCCTCATATGGCCCTAGCAATTCCCCCGTCTCTCTTTCCATAGGCTCAAAACCTCTTTTCGATCCAATTATTATCTCAGACAATAAATGGCATTTAAAAATAAATCAAATCCATTTCTACTCTGTTTTCGATTATTGATGATGGTCCATTTGGATATCCTCAATTATTATTCCGTGGTCCCTACTTCATCATCACCCAATCAATGTTATTATCCATTTCGTCTTCCTCTTCAGGCTTAGTAATTTAAGCCTCTTGCAATATTCAGAAGTCAAGATATTAGTATAAAAACCAAAAAGGTCAACTTTAATTTCAACGAAAAATCCCAGAAAAAACGTGTGCGTGGGTGCAAGGTGAACTGATTCTTTTGTTTCAGAAGGCGCAAAATTCAACACAAGCATCTAGAATCCTAGCCAGCTAGTCCAGGAATTAATTAAGCCATGAATTCATGAAATTGAAAAAAATGACCGGAAATAAGGAGCATGGAGAAAAATAAGGGCTTTGACGTGAAGCAAGCATGTGAGATTGCATGTGCGCAAGAGAAAGAAGGAACTACAAGTTGAGAAAAAGACCTCTCCCCATTACAGAGAAGTAGAATGTGTCCATACGTCTGTGTAGGCATATCCATATAAAGTCTACTAAACGTAAGAGTTCATAGGGAAGTATTACATCTGTTCCTTAATGTAAGAGTTAGTTGACTAATCTGAGTAATAAGTTAGTTATTTGTAATAAATAAGTATTATATTTCTTAAAATATTCTTGTTAATTAAGTATATTAGCCAGAACTATCTTTATTATAAGGACTGCTTCAGAAAAAAATGGATATATATATGGGAGACAAAGTGGACTGAGGCCTTATATTTAGGATCAATATAAAAATCAAACAATGTCTTATATTAAGAACCGGAGATAGTACGTTTTAATTTTAGATATAAAATTTTGATTCATTTTATCTTTCAAATTTATAATATTTTTTTTCTGAACATTCCGTATGTAATAAGATGATTTTCTGTAAGAGAGTGACATATGATGCAAATGACATATTGCCGAGACTTTCTATCAATGAGTAAAATCCAATGCAAATCAATAAAAAACGGGTTTTAGAAAAATCAGTATATATATTTTTGTAAATAATTAAATATTTATAAATTAATTATATAACTCGTAAATGAAATAGATAAGCAATACGTGTCTTCTGTTGTGCGTAGGTTGGTGTGTAATTGTCGATAGTGAAGGACCGAAAGCCTTCCTCCCTTGCCACAAGTCATGGTTATCAAATAAGACTAACGAACATGGCCGTGCCTCTGTTTGAACCCTGTCCTCTCTCTTTAATAGAGACCTTCCCGTTGCCTTTAGCCCCACTTTGAATTGCTAGTGGAATTTTGAATCATGAATAAATATTTTATTATTTTAAATAAAAATAAAACAAAATGCATATCACTACCTCTAGTCCTAATTATAAGAGCTGGTTGATTAATTTGAGGAGATTAATAAAGTAAGTTGTGTTGGTTATTTGTCCCAAATAGGTGTTATCTTTCTTAAAATATCCTTGCTAATCAGGTGTATTGGTTAAAACTACCATTTTTAGAAGGACTACTTTGGAAAAAAAATATATAAATATGAAAAATAAAGTGGATTGGAGTCTTATATTTAGGATCAAAATAAAAGCCAAACAAGGTCTTATATTAAGGATCGGGGGTAGCACTATCTTTAAATTTATTTGGAGTGAAAAATTAAAATTTCTATCTTTAAACCTCTATTTCATCTCAACTCCCAAGCATACCCAACTTTGAAACATGTTTTGAGACGTAAATTTTTGTTCCTGCTTGATTATTAATAAATCATTATTACATTCAATAAATTATTGCATGTGTTTGGTCGTGGTGCTTAAACATTAGTGAATAATACAGAATTAACCTTATAAAAATTGTTGCACATTAATCCTTCGGTGGCAATTTTGAGTTACTTGGTTAAAAATAGACAAAGAATTGTAGTAGGATGCTCTACTCAATTATTGACTCGTACGAATTAACTTTGAAGAATTAAAATAATACTATTATTAATTAATTTAGTTGCTTCAAGCTTTTGTCTAGAGTTAAGATTAGACGCTTGTTTCCAGGCCTACCATTACTAAAAGAATCAACGGCGCAGGTTGATCAAAGGATTCACAACAAACGACAATCCGACTGCTGAGGCGAACAAGAATCCAGAAACGTCACGACGAATTTGCAAGTGGATGCTCCGTTGAGCCGATTAACGGATGACCCGGCTCACAGCGTAGGGCCGAGTGTCGGAGGAAGTGCCATATGCTCACGTGGCACCACAATGAGTTCTCGTAATGCCATGTCAGCATCGTATATGGAATTTTTGTCTGTTAGGCGCCTTGAAATTCCGGCGGAGTTTGCGCTTCTGTGGTTGGAAGGCACGTGGTGTACGCAGGTGGTGGGATAACGATGGACCTACCTTTAGCCTTCCAAATTTGATTTCTTAGGACCCCCCATGTGCCTGTGTCACGAGACTTTTAGATTATCTTTATTTTATGTTATCTTTGATATAAAAATTGATTTGATATTTAATTTAATTTAATTTATTTATTTTTTTAAAACATTATTTATAATAGTTATAAATAGTAGTTGTAGCTAATACATATGATTAGTAAGAGTATCTTATAAAAAATAATAGATATTTATCACAAATAACTCACTTAACAAATTTTCTTAATCTACTCAAATCAGTAAACCAGTTTTCATATTAATCACAGGTTAGTATGTGTTTTTTTGGGAAGTAGTACTTTGCTCATGAATTTTGATTTGATTCCCCTGTACTTTCAAATTGTTAATTTTGATTCTTATAATTTTATAAAAATTTCTGTGTATAAGAATTTATCGAGTCATTTTCACTAATAAATTTTTGGAAGAACTGTAATGAATTCTCATGTAAAAAATATAATTATTAAAAATCTCATTGATAATAAAGTATCTTGTAGTGATAAGTTTCATAATAGTAAATAATAACTACTCACTTGTTATAAAAATTTATTGATTTTTTTTTTCTTGAAATCTCGTGGTAGTTCTCCCTTGAATGTTTTGGCGGAATTTTTTCATATTTCTGTTTTTATTTATTAATAAAGTCTCGATCATCCCTGCGTTTGAATTTCAAGACGTTGGTGCGAATGATTCTGTGTTGTTAGTTATCAATAAAAAACTAGTTGCATGTGAAAAATTCGTTGTAATATTTTTGTATTGTGGATTATTAATATTTATAATTATACAAAAATTTTATATTACATGTCACGGTTTGATTATTAAAATAACAGATTAATCATATTTTTTTCTTGCAATGATTTCAGGAACTCAGGCATATATTCACCAAAGTTTGAAAATAAGAAATTGATTAAAAAGTGTGGTTCCGGCTAATAAGTTGGTGATTAGAAGCTGGAGGTTGGAAAATGGAAGGGTGAACCCTTGGGTGCCACATGGAGTGCGTGGCGCCAATCAAGTGTGCCCCATTTTCGGTTACTTCCCCTTGAATTAATATATGCCCAATCATTGCAAATAATCCCATGTGAATTTGTCAACAACTGTCACTCAGCTTCTTTTCATTTCAGAAACTCAAATAAGCGCCATTGTTTTATGTGATATTCCCCTATCTCTTCCTATTATTAGATTCCATTTTAGTTCTATTTAGTATTATAGGTTGTTTTATTTTACTCCATCTTATCCACAATGTAAGTTCCTAACAGAAAAATGGCTTCGTCCAAAAATCATTAGTGTTTAGTTGTCAATTTTGTCCCTTCAACTAATAATTAATTGTAATTTTTTGTATTTTTCTTTTTTCCCTTTTGTAATCCCATTTAATATGATAAACTTAAAAAAAAAGTTAACTTTGAAATAGATTTAATGAGGGAGTAACATTATTTTTAGTTTGGATGAATTAGTTAAAATGACCTATATTGTGGATCAGAATAAGTATATTTTATCAAAATTAAAAAGAATAAAAAATCTCATTAATTTTATTTTAAAATCTAATATTTTTTTAATTTTACTCTTACTTAATATATATGCATTTTAAGAAAAATAATAGTTTTCAAGTAATAATCGAAAGGTAGGATTATATATTTATTTAAAAAATTAATGATGTCATTTATAACAAGACAAAAATTTTTTAGCTCCGACTTATAAATAGGATCATATGAGTATTTTAAATAACCTTATCAGACCATCAAAAGTAACTACAGGAAGTTAAGTTATTAAATTTTCTTAGATATACAAAAAATGAAATTTTTTATATCCAAGGTCATGAATTATATCTTGAAAAGTTTTTTAAAAAATTGTATTGAGTTTGAAGTAACTCATCTTGTTATACTTGAATAACTCATTTTTTTTAAACTTGAATTTCTGAAATATTTTCATCTAAAGATCCCAACATGTTATACATGGGAAAAGCTAACGCAAAAATATACCCCATTAGGCTAGATGGTGGAAACTCTATAAATGAGAATGGTTCATGTACAAAGGTCACGTCTTAAATCAAAATTTCAAAAATAAAAAACTCCTGAATCTAACCACACACAAAAAAAGAAAAATAAATTAAAAAAAGGACAATGAAATATGGTTAATCGGAGCTTTAGGAAGTAATGGCGTGCAGCTCATTGAGTTACGTTGTTATTGTTAGTCCCTTCACAGAGACGCAAAGTGCTTTGGGGGCCCATGAAATCCATAACATGATTGAGGTAAACCAATTCTATTTCAAGAAGCTTTAAATTAAACAAAATTATTTTCTGGTAAAAAAAAAATCAAACAAAATTATTTTATAGATATTTATCTGTTATCTCGATTTTTAATATAATATTTATGTATTTTTTCTCGCAATTAAATCTTTTAATTTAACCTGTTACCAGTGTTTATACATGAAACTTTATTCCCTTAGCAACGTTAGCGTGCTAGTGCAAGGGTTAATAATGTTAGCAGAACAAAATTAAATATTTAATTAAAATATAAAAACACACAGGTGTCAAATTAAAAATTAAGAAAAAGATAGAAGTTTTGAAAACTATATTTTCTTAACAAATATTATATTATTATGAATGTCCGAATATTTAGATGTCCCTGTCTTAGCACCAATATAGATCCCCGTGACTACTTAAAACATATGAATTTAGAAAAATTTAATTCTATAATAATATAACCTGAATAAGAAAACATGGATCAAGATATCCTTTTTTATAACCAACATCGCTCAGCATAAATAATTGTTTTTTTATATCTGAAGATCTTTTTAAAAAATAAATTAAGGCACCCATGCAGGTGTATGATTGCAGTGTACCCCAATCTAACTACTAATTACATAACGAACTCATGCCCATGGGGTTCTGTGTAACCACGCGTCCACGCCTGGTTTAAAAAGGTGTATTTACTGTCGGTGCATGCCTGGGTTATTTTATCATTACCACCATCCCCCTCCTGCGTATTTTTCTTTTCCATACATTTTTTTTTTTGGACTGAAAAATTTTATATGATTGGACCAAAAAGAACTTGTTGCAGGCCAGCTCAGCACCATCGGTTTGATTCCTTTTTTCTTTTTTTTTTTCCTCGCCATCTGATTTATAATTCATTAGTAGGATAAGTTAAATTCAGCTTTTAAGTTGGGAAACAAAAACGTAATTTTCATGCATCGTTTTCACAAATTATTTGATTATTTTTTATCCAAAATAATAATAATAATAATAATAATTTGATTTGACGGTATCTTTTGCTTCAAGAGCTGGCATTGGTCATGCATGCGAGAGAGTTCCCCAGGTATCCCCAATCAAAACAGAGCGAAGTAAAGCAATAGGAATGGCCCCATAAGGGCCAGCAACAGGAAGTCAATCAATATATGCCTTCTCGTGAACAAATCCCCAAAGAATTTGATACCATTATGTAGTTGAAGGGCATGTTTGATTTTTCATTTTTTTAATCCATGCCATGTTTGATTTTTCATAATGCAACTCCAAACAATCATTTGTTTAGAAGCAACAATTTATTACTCCTCACATGATGCAATTTTGAAATTCATTCCCTAGCTCTTGAACATGAACAGTTTTACTCTTCTGATTCTATTTACAAGATATTTTTAAATATAGACTAAGAACTATATTAACTTTCTATTAAAATATACTAATTTTTTAACTTTACTCCTATTTAATATATACACCTTTCAAAAAATATAGTTATTTACACTATAACAAATAAAGAACAAAATAATACATTCACATTAAAAATTTAATGAAATGACTTATAAATAGAACAAAAAAATCTTTCTTTTTTTATCCTATAAATAGGACCAAGGGAATATGTACTTAACATGTCTTCTAAGTGTTTGTCACACAAAACTTTTTTTTTTTGGGTGATACTTAAATATAAAAATCAGATAATTAATTCACACATATTAAAAAATTAGTTAATTATTCATGTTGGAAACGATGATAGAAATACTCTTTAAGATGTGTGATCAAAATGAAAAAAAAAATTATAAATCTAAATGTTACATTTAAAAATAAAACAGGTCTCTAATCAACTTATAGATTAAAAAAAACAGGGGAGACAGTGTTTGATGTGAAAAAAAAAAGGGGTAGTTTATTTTGAAGTGTTGAAATGACCTTTTTAGATACACTAAGGTCCCGTTTGGTACGAAGCATTAAAAATGAGAGATAGGGATTGAGATTGGTGGTGTACAACTATATTAAAAAAGTGTTTAGTATGAAAAATTGTATGATACTTGGGATTAGACAAATCCATATATGTGGGATTGAGAAATATCATCAGAGGAGGTGTTATTCTTCAATTCTATCTACACGAGATTGCCTAATCCCATGTGATAAGAAATCACTCATGTAAGTATCCTTTTAACATATATTTTCAATTACAATCCTAATTTTTATCTCTCATTTTTAATACTCCGTACCAAACGTAATCTAAATACCTTGTGTTATGACAAAAGCGCATTAGCAGTGTGTGCACCACTTGGAACGCATTGAAATCGTATGAAGTTGGATAAGAGAATTTTTACTTCAATAGCCATTACATAATTAATAAATATTTAAATCTTACGTGGTGGCCATTCATTTTGCTTTAGCGTGATGCTCTGCTTTGATTATTCTCAAAGCGCCGATAAAATTATGCAAAGTTCAAGTGGTTGGAGACGAACTGAGTAAACAAAATATATATACTCTTTCGGTCTTTAATATAGGACTCAATTGTTGAGTTAATTTTGATTATAAATATAAGAGTCATTTCTCATATTTATCAATTTTTTCTAAATTACCCCTATGAATACTTCCTCAACTATAATCAAGTAGAAGAGGAAGAGTGGTATTAAGAAAGATGATTATGGTATTTTAGGAAAAACATGTCACATTTCTCATAATTAATTAACTTGTCTAACTTTTTTAATTTAATCAAATTTATTAAATGAGTCTTATATTAAGAACCGGAAGAGTATTTATTATGAAATACATTCATCTCCGTTTCCATATGCTACCATTGCGAAGCTCAGTGGGATGGTAGGACCCTCGCGTGCCAATACGATTTAGTGATTTACTTTCTGTCTCCATGAAGTCATGAACCATCTTTTTTAGTTGATACGGTAGGTAAAACCTAATTAACCACCCTTTAACTAAATTTTATTGGCCCCGTACGCACATACTTCCTTCCTTCCCCCCCCCCCCAATGTGGAAGTTAATTATTTAGATTTAATTCTAAATTTTATTATTTTCACCTAAAGTAATTTACTTAATTTATAAACTGATATATAATTTAACGGTACATATGAGTATGCTAAAAATATACATTCATTACAATTAATTAATTTATTTATTTTTTTAATTTACACAAATTAGTTAAATATATCTTATATTTAAAATTTGAGAAAGTATTACGTACCCACACAAATAGCTCTAATAATATTAGTCTTTTTTTTTAGGTGGAACGAAGGTATCCTCAAATTATATTGAATTTGAGACTACTTTTTTAGATAAGAACAGGTTAAAAAATAGCGCTTCTAATAAATACATTTTTCAAGATTTAAATTGTATTCTTCTTTTAAAGGTAAGACGACTACCACCTCAACTGTTAATTGCTTGAGTAACATTAGTCTTCTTTTTGCCAAAAAGGAAAAGCAACATTAGATTCAAGTAAAACGTAATTACGGTGATTGAGAATCTCCTAAAGGATTGACCACTAAATGTATTTCATTTTAGTTATTCAGTTATTCTTATGACATGAGCTAGTCCGGATGAAGTGAAGCTATCTTCGCAATCTTTAAATGTGAAAAGATTCTAATATTCTACCATCATTCAGGCCTCGTTTACCGGCCAGAACTTTATTTTTTTGCCCTCGTAGCCGAAACTACCCAATTAAATCCCGTAAAACCAGCAATCACACAGCATCATGGTCCCATCTGTTTATTTATTTATCTATTTATTTACTTTTTCGGTCCCAATATATTTATTAATTATTTTATTTAAATTTCGCTGTTTAGCGGTTCCCTCCTTTCTCTTTATATATACCCCTTTCCCTCCTTCACACTTCTCACACCACTCTTCACCTCACAACCACACACACATTCCTCTGTTTCAAAATGACTCCTACCTTCTTCTTCCTCTGTTTTCTCCTCATCCCAACCCTCATTTCCTCTTCCCCTTTCCACGACCCTGAATCCATCGTCCAAGAGGTCAATAGGTAGCTACCGATTCTACTTCGCATCCTCTTTTCACAACTTCATCGAGTATTTTCTTGTTTGGTAAGTAACGATGACTAATGTGCCACATTCTGTGAATTTTTTTTCTCGTTTTCCAGGAAAATCAATGCCTCGGTCGCTAGGCGGAATTTAGGTTACCTGTCGTGTGGGACTGGCAACCCTATCGACGATTGCTGGAGGTGCGATCCAAATTGGGAGAAGAACAGGCAGAGGCTGGCTGATTGTGCTATAGGGTTCGGGAAGAACGCCATTGGCGGGAGAAACGGTAGGATTTACGTGGTGACCGACGCCGGCGACGACGATCCGGTGAATCCCCGGCCGGGTACTCTCCGGTACGCCGTCGTTCAAGACGAGCCGTTGTGGATTATTTTCGCGAGGGACATGGTGATTCAGTTGAAGGAGGAGCTGATCATGAATTCCTTCAAGACCATCGATGGACGAGGCGCGAGCGTGCACATTGCGGGTGGGCCCTGCATAACGATCCAGTACGTAACCAACATTATAATTCATGGAATTCACATACACGACTGCAAGCAGGGAGGGAACGCTATGGTGAGGAGCTCCCCACGGCACTACGGCTGGAGAACCGTATCGGACGGCGACGGCGTTTCAATCTTCGGAGGAAGCCACGTGTGGGTAGATCACTGCTCGTTGTCGAATTGTAAGGATGGTTTGATCGATGCTATTATGGGGTCCAGCGCCATAACCATTTCCAACAATCACATGACGCACCATGATAAGGTCATGCTACTGGGTCATAGCGATTCTTATACGCAAGACAAGAACATGCAAGTCACCATCGCTTTTAACCACTTTGGAGAAGGCCTCGTTCAAAGAATGCCGAGGTATACCATAACTAATAGTGATCTTATATGTGGTGTTTTATATGTTCACAGAGTAGACGAAATTCACCATATATATAGCGAGTTTTTCACATTTGGAAAAGATTCAATTACAATGATTTCAATGAGTTTTTTTTTGGGGGGGGGTAGTTCTTAGCGAGAATAACAATATGTTGAAGGAACAATTAAAGGGTCACTAAGCAGTGGAAAAAGGCAGCATTAGGGTAAAGGATAGGAGAATAAGGGAAAGTGAAAAAGTGAGGAGGATATAAAGAAAAGGAATGGAGGGTGTTAATTTTGTCTAGACATGATATTTACTGAGCTTCAAGTTTAGGTGGGGTCCTGCTAAAATTTGAAAGAGACTTTAAATGGTTTGTTATATGTATGGAGCAGATGCAGACTTGGATACTTCCATGTGGTGAACAATGACTACACTCACTGGGAAATGTATGCCATTGGAGGAAGCGCTAACCCTACCATCAATAGCCAAGGCAACAGATTCGCGGCACCCGATAACAGATTCAGCAAAGAGGTATTTATTTATTCATTTATATTATTTAATGTTTAAAACTTTTTCCTGAAATTAGTGGTGTTTGAAATGGAGACGCTAATGGTCAATGGGGGGAACATTGTTAATGTGAAATAGGTGACAAAGCATGAGGATGCCCCAGAGAGCGAATGGAGGGGCTGGAATTGGAGATCAGAAGGGGACTTGTTGCTAAACGGTGCGTTTTTCAGATCATCAGGTGCTGGAGCCTCCTCTAGCTACGCAAGGGCTTCTAGCTTGAGTGCCAGACCATCTTCTCTTGTGGGTCCCCTCACCTCCGGTGCTGGCACCCTCACCTGCAGAAAGGGTTCGCGCTGCTGATCATTATCACATAAAAGAAAAGAGAGGGAATTCAACAAGAAGTTATATCTCTAGGATTGACTCCAATTCCCTCCATTCTTTTTTTTTTTTTTGGTTTTCCCTTAATGTTTTCTAGATTGCTTTTCTTTTGCAATGTTTGTTTGCTTTGATTTGCTCTGTAATGTCTCAAGATTACAACCTCGGCCTGTGACTCTTAGATCCAAATCATCTGGGGGAAGTTAATGATGGTCTAAGAGGAAACAAGTGCAGAAGAGTTGATACTAATATCAATGTACTACCAATACACGAAATTACATATATTTGTAGATGCATGAAATCTCTGTTCTCAATTCTGATTCAGCTTTTCACTCTGGCTATGGCTGTCACCGACACATGCGCTGACACAAAAGTAGAGCCCTTCACTGAGACTGTAAAAGGCAGCTCCTATGATGGAAAACATCAAAACAAAACAAATCTTGGAATCACATCCCATCAATCAATCAAAGTTACTACAGGTTTATTTAACAATTAAAAAAAAAAAACCCAGCTACCGAATAACTGTTAACGAATGGGACAGGAGGAAATAGGCACAATAGGTGTACGAGTGCCGCATGTTACTGCCTTATTGGTATTTCTCGTAACCCCCCAAGCCCCAACTTTATTGGCGATTCAATTGGATTTGGAGGGAGAATGCCACAGGAGGGAGAAAAAGCACCCTGCTGTAGGCCACAGCATATAAAGTTAAGTTAAAAAGAGCTAATGGGTGGATTCCGCGTTGTATAAAAGGACGCAATTTATACTTTTTAGGCTTTTAGCTAGGCGTTTGACCGCCACGAGCACTTGCTTCCAGCAGTGGACGAGGCAGTAAATGATAAAAATTGGTCTCTTCCCATAAAAATATTTTTATTTTTCCCAAGACAGGCGGAAAAGACTTCAAGAGAAGGTGAGATCTTGAAATTTATTGCTCTTCCATTGCTGCACTCCACTGGCACTTGCACCTTCATGTCCCAAGGTCTCTAATTGCCTTACACAGAGCCCAAAACACCGCCTTTTAATTTGTTTTTGTTGACTAACTAAAATGTTTGAAAATGGAACTCCCTGCCTTCTTCAACAACGTGATCTTGTCTAAAAAAATCAGAGGGGTAAATAATCGATGCAAAAGGCCAATAACGCAAGGATAAGGTTCATGTCTAAGGGCATTGTTGAAATTCTCACATCCCAATAAGATGCTGCGTGTAAAATTTGCCACCTCATCTCCACTCTTTGTTTGCCTCCCAGGAGAGGTTGATTAGAGTTAGAACTAGTACATGTGTTTGTCTTTGTTCTAAATACAAAAGAAATTACAATATAAGGGATAAGCAAATACTACATTAGTTTTTAATATAACAACTAAATAATTACTCTTCTGGTTTTATTTATAGGTCACTTACATTATGTTTTATACAAACTAAGAAAAACCTTAAATTTCATTAATTCTTATTTAAAATTCAACAACTTTCTAATTTTATCTGTATTTAATATGCATTATACCTCATGTAAATAAAATCAATATAATAATAAATAAGGGATAAAATTATACATTTATATGAAAAATTTCTCTCAGTTTCTTATAAATAAAACAAAAAAAGGTCTTCTCTCTATCATGTAAATAGGACTAGAGGAGTAATTTAGGAATACTATAATGGGATTAACTCAAATTATTTATTTGTAATGAGTATATGTTTACTTTTCTAAACTATCATATTCAATCATATACATTAAGACAATCTCTTATTGAAAACCCTTAATATGTATAATCAATTTTTATTTTTGTTTTTTTAATATACAGGAAAGTTAGTGTTATAATGTCTAGTAAAAAATAAAATCGTTTCCATTTGCATAAGGAGTTGATTATATGACAGCAGCAACAAGTGCAGGAGTCATATTCATATTAAGAAACTTGACAAAGAAACCGCTGAAAAAAAAAAGGAAGCTGAAAAAGGAAGCAGAGCGGGATGCTCCAGGCGTTTCGGGGCTAAGCTGTGAAGTGTGAGGAGGGGGACCCACGTGGGAAAGGAAAAAGAAAGGCAGCACATGGGGGGGGGGGGTCGAAGGAAGTGGGATGTTATTGCTTCCTCAATCCCAAATTCAATTGCGTTACACCAAACCCAAACACACCATCTTTCGTCTTTGTTGACTAATCTCGTGTTTGAAAAATGAAACTCCCTCTCACCTTCTCAAACAACGTGATTTTGTCCAAACATGTTACCATTATCATCAGACGCATCACCAATCGATGCAAAATAACCATAACACACCAACAACAACATGGTGCTCCTAAAATTTGCCACCTAATCTCCACTCGTTGACTGCTCCCCAACACACCCTGGACAAATCAAATTTTATCTCTGATTCTTAATATAATAACTAATTAGAAAGTTAGGTCTAATCATGAATTTAAAAAAAAACTTAATTCATTATATCTCTTATATTCATTATCATTTCTCCAAACTAAATTATAAAATGACATATAACCTAATGTTATACTGTGATCATGTTATGTTTATTATAATTAATTTGTTTGACTTTCTCAATCTATTACTAAGTACTCCTCTGGTCCTATTTATAATGTATTTACAGCATGTTTCGCATAGATTAAGAAAAATCTTAAACTTATCACCAAAAAAAAAAACCTTAAACTTCATTAACTCTTATTTAAAATTTAATAATTTTTAACTTTATCTCTATCTAATATATATTATACTCCTTCCGGTTCAAAATATAAGCTAAATTTTATCTATTTACGTTTATCAAGAAACTAATTAAAATCAATTTAAAATAATAAATATGTAAGGCATATATTTATTTTTTTCAAATGTGCCCTTATTAATAAGGAGAATAGGTAAAAGATACAATAAATGAATCAAAAGGGAAAGATAATATATGGAGGGTAAAATTAGAAAAAACTCATTAAATGTTAACACGAAAGTGAATATTATTTTATAAAAAAAAACCAAACCCCTCCAACAAAGTTCAGCTTAGATTTTAAACTAGAGGGAGTACTTCATGTAAACAAAGTTAGCACAATAGTAAATAAGGGGATAAAATTATACATTCATACAAAAAATTTCTCTCAGTGTCTTATAAATAGGACCAGAAAAACATCTTCTCTCTCTGTTTTATAAATAGGACCAGAAGAGTAGCTATTATATTAAAAAAGAAAGGGAGTATCAAATTTGTTTCAACAAATCTAGGGATTCTGTATATGAAGTTTTCACATGGGTGGACCTTTTGACAAATATTCTTGAGTAAAGATTCATCGGACGGGGACCCTGATCTTCTTTGCTCTCGAGGGCCTATTGGGCCTGTAAAATAACAATAAAACTGGGCCTTTTTAATGGAATCTGTTAGCCCAGGTTGCCACTGATGACGTCATAACATAGAAAAACTCGTTTTGCATTCATGAGTTGGAAGGAAGCTGAGCCCAAATGGCCCAAGGTGGTCAACAGCTTGCATTTTGACTTGGCCAACCTGACGCGTGAATTAAATATGAATCACAGGGTTGGTGAAAGGGCGTGTTCATCACTTCATTTAGCTACGCGTAGAAAAAAATAGGAATCGCCTGTAGGGATGAACCTGACCGGGAATGTCCGCCCGGTTCGTTCCTCCATTTCACTGCTTCATCGCTCTCCAATCATCTCTCTTTCGCTATTTAAATATTGCTCTTCTTCCTCCTTGTGTTAATTTAACGCTGTGTCAATGGCCACAAGTGCTCACAACCTTGCTTTGGATCCGGATCTGGATTCTCCTGACAACCCTACTCACGAGTTCGCTCAGTTCGGCGCTGGTTGCTTCTGGGGAGTGGAGCTCGCCTTTCAGCGACTCGCTGGCGTCGTCAAAACCGAGGCCGGATACTCTCAAGGTCATATTCCCGATCCTAACTACAAATTGATATGTTCCGGAACCACTAATCACGTAGAGGTTGTTCGGGTTCAGTTTGACCCGCAAGTGTGTTCCTACACTGATCTTCTCTCTCTCTTTTGGTCTCGTCACAATCCCACCACTATCAATCGCCAAGTACTCTCCTCTCTAATCTCTCTACGTTTCTCTTGTTAGTTTGATTGATTCCTTTGGTTCTAAGTAAAGTGTTTTTGTGGATGTCCTCAGATTTTTTGTTGAGTTGACTTTTTAGACCTTGTGATTATCAATTATAATGCTATTCATTGTTTTCTTTATGCAACATGTGTAAAATACAAACATCCCGAACTATCAAATTTTTGTAAATAATTTCGTGTTATCGTTTGTTTAACTAACAATATTTGAAACTAGATTTCAAGATTATTTACAGTACTTAAAGCGTGTTTATTGAGTTGTTGCCTGTTTGCGTGTAACTCCCTAGTTTATGAAAAAAATATTTTCTCAGAAAACACAGTTTTTTTTTAATCACAATATGTAGAATGAAAGAATGAGTGAACTAATATTTATCTTTATAACTTTTTACAAGTAATTTATTATTACATTTTGAAGATTGGAGAAGACGCATGCATATGACTTAATAAGTCAACAATTATGAACCAATAAAGAGGTTAATGAGCTGATGGTTAAATTTATATTGTAAAGATGCAAGGGCTTTGCATAGATACGATTGATTATATTTATGGTCGGAATAAAGAAAAAGCATCCTTAGTTTGAAATGGACAATATGACATGTTCTGAGGTTTTACATTTTTCAATTGGATTATTATTCATTAAAATGCACATCTATCTGTAGGGGAATGACGTGGGAACACAATATAGGTCAGGGATATACTACTACAATGAAACTCAGGCTGGTTTAGCAGAGGAATCAAAGGAAGCAAAACAACGGGAACTGAATGTGAAGGTAGTGACAGAGATTCTTCCGGCGAAGAGATTTTACAGAGCAGAGGAATACCACCAACAATATCTGGAGAAAGGTGGCCGTAATGGCCTCAAACAATCTGCAGACAAAGGATGCACTGATCCCATCAGATGCTATGGGTGAATGTTGATCACCCGCCATTTTCATCATCACCGTCTTCTGCCTGCTATATATCTATGCCAACTTGTCTCTACTGTTCAAAAATAAATAAAACAAACTTCTTCGCTTCATGAATTAATAGGATTCTCTAAACTACCTTATGGTCAAGTTAGAATTTAGGAAGAGATATGAAACTCACGGATGCAGAGATGGTACACACCATTCTATTGCTATCTCTATGTTTGATACTTATGTATGTTATGGAATCCAGACTGAGTTCCAACAGTTTCTATTTAGAAATTGTACTTGGATATGAATAAATCTAATTACTTAGCTATTTGTCAAGAAATTATGCCTATCAAATAACTATTGGCTGCTTTGTGAACAAAGTTTTACTGTAATATTTCAAGCATTGTGGTGCATGAAGTTTTATACTTTTCCAAATGTAATATCAAAGACAAGTTTGTAAAGCCTCGTCACCCTATAAAGAAAACATTCTTAGTGTAGTATTTCCAGGACACTCATACTTAGTATGTGGTCCTGTACTGTTAAAAGATAAGATGGCGAGAGAATATTGCTGAGTAAATGATAATTATGTTCTAGAATCTCATTGCAAAGATATTAAGGCTATGGAATGTAGCTAACAGGTCTGCATACAAACTGCAAGTTTTATTCCTAAATGGTAGAGACGGAGTGATCTTGATGTGTACATTAATATTAATGATAATATCATTGAAGTTACTTCTCACTTTTCCTCTGGTTTTGATGATATAAACAACAATTCAAAGCTCGTCTTTAGGAGATGATTGGCGTCCTCCTGGGTTGGTGGAGGAGTTTTTGATTGGATAAGAAGGTTCCATTGCTATGCCACAAAGTCCTTCCTCCTCAGATATAGCCCTTTGCATCCTGATGTAACCTTGCTCTCCCCATTCAGAGCCCCAAGAGTTCTTAACTATCCAATATTTGGTTCCATCAATAGTTGTTCCATAGCCCACAATAGCTACCCCATGATTCAATTGCTTCCCACAATCTCCAGTAAATACTCCCTGTAATACAAGTCAATGTTTCAAATACATCATTTCTATCTTCTTTCTGGCACTATGGTCAGGGAATTTCTTCCCAAATCGTCGAAGAAACTAGGATCTGCAATTTGCTGGTTGTTGTATCTGAGTAACTTTAAGGAAATAAACTGAAATTTACCTCTGAGTAGAATTGGAAATCAGATCCTCCAGCATCTATGGCTACTGATACAGGCTGGTTGGCAGCAGCTTTGAGCAATGAATGCTCATCATTTTGGGGGACATTCTCATAACCATCAATTGACACTGCTGGATGCTTCTCCTGCGATATTATTAATTGTTAATGAGCTTTTTAGCATCTTAAAAAGTCAGTTAAATTTGGTTGAAATCAATTACAACATAGTATGCCACCTTTGATACATCGCAGGTTTCATCTTCGGCTTTATAGGGGTAATTGCTTTCCGTTGTCAATCCCCCAATTCGCTTGATGAACTCATAGGCATATTCCATTAGTCCTCCATTGCATCCTTCATTTTGTTCAGTGTCACAGTCTACCAACTCCTGCTCAGACAATGAGATTAGCTTCTTTGTTTTGATCTGATTAATACCTTCCACAGCTGCAACAGCTGAAAACGCCCAACAACTACCTGCACAAAACATTAGTGCAGATAATTTAACATGTTCTTGTCATACTAAGGACTATATATATATATATATATATATATATATATATATAGAAAAAGCAAATGGTCCTATAATGCGTTTGTATGATTACATTTATATATTTTATTCGTTGTTCAATTCGTTTACCAAGCATTTACATGAATATTTTGCTTACCACATTGGCCTTGATCTTTTACAGCAGTGACAGCACCTTTTTTCCTCCAATCAACTGAAGGAGGAACTCTATCAACTTTCTCGTACATGAAGGTTCCATTCCCACGGGGCGTGCCACGGAACATTCTATGGTGGTTGACCTTTGAGGCAGCATAGGCATTCTGGAACTCATGGTTGGTCATGTCGGCAAACCTGTTCAACTTGAGCTTGTAGGGCTTATCCATCTTGTTGGTGTTATGAACATGGATCGCATTGGCTTTGAACACATTGAAGCGTCTGTGTTTCTCATTTAGGCTTCGAGAAACAGTGTGATGGCTCCTCCATCTCTCGTACAAGTCCCACAAACTTTCCTCTGATTCCAGATCTTTCTCATGCAAATCAAAGCTCTCAGTGACTCCCAGAACTAGTGCTAGTAATATAGCAACACCTAAGAACCTCTTCACTTCCATATTTCTTGGAATTAGATTCAGTGAAAGATGAGAAGAATAGAGCAATTGGGGATGCTATATATAAGGGTATAAAGGGGGAGAGGGATGAGAAATAATTCTATTAAATGATAATTGGGGTTATTACAGGTTACTTGTAAGCTTCAACAATATATGTAATAACCTGATGATTGTAGAAAAGAAAGGATGCATGTAGGTTGCTTATTTGCTGAAACAAATGAATCAAATAAATATCAAATAATCTTTATCTAGATGTGCAGTTATTACAGGTTAGATTCAGTGAAAGATGAGAAGAATAGAGCAATTGGGGATGCTATATATAAGGGTATAAAGGGGGAGAGGGATGAGAAATAATCCTATTAAATGATAACTGGGGTTATTACAGGTTACTTGTAAGCTTCAACAATATATGTAATAACCTGATGATTGTAGAAAAGAAAGGATGCATGTAGGTTGCTTATTTGCTGAAACAAATGAATCAAATAAATATCAAATAATCTTTATCTAGGTGTGCAGTTATTTGTTAACCATTCATATTATTTGCTAACTTTTCACGTCAGAGAAAGTTGCTCTTGGCAGAGCAATTACATTAATGGAACGGAATTTCTAAGGACCAAGTTCTTCCCCTTCACGCTAATAATATTATGTACGTTCCAGAGATGAGAGTTAGGCAGGGAAAGTGGGTGAGGAGCATGGTTCCTTCTGGCCATATCCATTATGAGTATAGTAGCAATTGGAGTGAAACATTTTGATATCCAGAACTGTTAACTGACGTGATCGCTTTTTGAGAGAGTTTGGTGCGCATGAACTCACGATCCCCACAAGATGAGCATTGAGTCCAGTTAGTTTTGCTTTCTGTATTTGCAGCTGCAACTGAAAAATAAAATAAAGTGATGTCATATAATGTCATGTTTTGAGGTTGGTTTACTTGGGATCTCTTAAGCATGAATTGATTATGAGTTCTAAGTTCTCATGATTATGTAGAAACTCTTGCCAAGTTTTGAACTTGCACTCAATCATATTTCTATATCCCTCTAGGTAATCATTTCACGTTGCTTTGGAATATGAAAGTTGGCAAGTTCATATGTGAATATTAAGCTATTCGAATCATTAAGCACTTGAATTAACTAGTAAGAGAGTTGTTCTCTCTTGACTAGAAGTCTTGAGTTTGAACTTGATAATACAATGGCGTTAAATACTCGGTGGTAGAGCTGAAAGAGTCCTATACAACTTAATTCTGATTAGTCTAGGCCCTGTGAAGTCGCTGAATTAAAATAGGAAAGCTCAAAAAGAGAGAAATGTATGGTGGGTTTTATTTAACAAGTGAGACCCATTGAAACTTTTTAATCTCTCTCTCTCTGTTTTAAAAAAAATCTTCTCTTAAAATTTTATCGTAGCATAGACGTTTTATTCGAAGGAAACGTGTATTCTTCAATCTTCATCTAATCATCTTCATAGATGAATAATTTCATGAGGAAAAGTGATTTATTCATGCGTTTGTGGCTTTATCACCATTTGAATGCATAGTGCACTGTTGCTTGAAGCTAAGGGGAAGAGTGACGTGATGAGTGGGACACCGGCCACTTGTGGAAATGACAAGAACAGAGTTACTATGCGTCGACTAAGCATATTGTTGGCTTTTGATAGAAGTAGATAAGGCTGGCCTTGTTAACCATTGTGGTCATTCCTGTAACCAAACGGAACGTTTGCACCTCCCAATTCCGTCAGAACATTCACATGTTCCATACTGCCCAAAAAAGCAAAAAAGCAAGATCTTTTCTTTTGCTTAGTCAAATATAACGATAAGATCAAAATAATTATTTAGTTAATATACCTGCTTCTTTTCAAAAAAAATTATTAGTAGATATCTGTCATCTGATGCAAAGAGGGCAACACCACGAATATGGGCCCTAAAAGGCCCATTATGAGTATAGGGTCGGAAAAGAATTTCTGCTTTTGGTGAACAGCCCGGAAAAGCTTTATGAGAGAGACCACTACAATAATTAAAACTACAAAATAAATTGCCTCCATGTAGGGGCTAGGTTGAGGTGCAGAAGAGAAAAAGATGGCAGCAGAACGAAATGGGCCCTAAAAGGCACATTATGAAAACAAGCCAGGAAAATATTTGGGAGCTGGCCCACTATAATGCTTTGAAAAGCAAACAACCTGCCCCCATGCAGGATCGAACTACAGACCTTCAGTTTACAAGACTGACGCTCTACCACTGAGCTATAGGGGCGTGCTTGAGGCGGCGATGAGAAGAATAAATAATCAAAGTTGTACAGTAATTCTGTATCAAAATCCCACCCGCTCGATCCTGACTTTCCGATTTATGAAACCGTATGCACTTCACTTTCATCCTTTCAGGCCCTAACCTGTTTCGAATTTTCTGAGTAATCTTCTAGTATCTTGATATGGAGGACGTCACTTTTGACTCTGTAAAGCCCTCCAACTTTTGCCTCCATTCTTTTTACTTCTTATTTATTGCAGTTTTCGTTCAAATATATTTGTAATTAATAACTAGTAATTCATATTCATCTTGAAATTTGCTCCCCACCAGATTCTGATTAACGCCATCTTCAAGTCCGTCTGGAGCGAAAGGGCTCTTGGTGAGAAATTCTCTTCATCTTTACTTTCATTATTCCTCTTCCTTACTTGCATCGTTCATGTCTAAGTTTTTCCTTATTTCTTTCGTTTACTGTTTTGTTTTCCCCGAATTTCCAGAGCGTGAAAAAGCTGAATTCAACGATGTTTTAGACTCAGAGGTTCAGTTCCTGTCTCAGTTTTCTTCCTTCGTATTTTGCTTCGAGCATATTTTTGGTATTGTTTTTATCATAACTTCTTGAGAATGCGGAACCTGGGAAGCCTGGAATTGTTTTTGCTGGCAGATCTGACTGTGGGGGGCCATTCTTGGCATTACTTGAATAGTTGAATGACTACTCTTCTTTCTTGTGAAAACTTGCTTCGGTTTAGCGCATTCAGGAGACAATTGAAGAGTAGGGTCTTTATGTTGCTGTTATACCACAAGGACTTGTAGTATTTGTGCTTTTGGCATATATTAAGTTTGATATTTGGATTTTTATATGTACAATCATACATTCAATTATGTCAGTGGTACTACATGCTTGATTTCAGCGGTACGAATCAATTTTATTTCATGTTATGCTATCCCTTGCTATAGTTTGAGTCAGATGTAGCTGTGACTGCTGAGTAATTCTCCCTGCTATCATGACTAGTGATCCTGTTCACCTACTTTGCATGGACATTCATATCTTTTCGAATAGCTGCAATGCAGCATTATCCTAATTCCTAAGCAAGACCTACATTCTATTTTAATTCTACATTATGTCACCTGTCTTCTTTATTCACAGAAAATCTTCTCCTTAAATGTTTTTCATGGTCTATAATCTCCGACTGAATTTTGATGCCACAGGCAGGAGCTGGATCATCCAAGAAGATTAGGCCAACATCTGGTATTTATTGCATTATATCACTTTATTTATTTTTTTGTTTCATAGAGCCTGTGTAGTCACACTAGCATTGCCAGGGTACTGCAAATTGGATATAATAAAATTTTCTCGTCCATATCTTGCAATGCAGCTAATGCAAATGCGCTGAAGCTTAGCTGTGAACTTCTCCGGCTTTTTGTCACAGGTTCATCTATCTGAAAAGAGGAACACCTTTGTCCTTTTGAAAGACTTTGAATGTGGTTGACTTTGAATATATTTATCGTATGATTTTGAGTGAAGCTGTTCCATAAATCTGTTGATGCAGAAGCTATACAGAGAGCTGCTGCAATTGCAGAATCAGAGGGCACCGATCAAATAGAAGCTACTCATTTGGAGAGCATTCTTCCTCAGCTGCTTTTGGATTTTTAACGCTTGTGATGACACCTTATATACAATTTTGTCTATATTTGGTCGTCTCCGAGTATGCTGGTCGGATATTTGTAATTTGCTTAGGATTAGTATAGAATAGCTTTTGGTCTTGGAGGACTGTCAAGTCAATGCAAAGTCTCAGTAATATTGTCATCAATTCCTCCTCTATACGATATCTTTCTAGTTCCTTACTGTTTTAGTGGTCTTAAATTGGTGGAAGACAGTAAAGTAGGACAATATATGTATATGGTATATATAATAATAATAATATATATATAATATATATTTAAATTAAATGTATGATGAGCAAACGAAAGACTTGAAGCATATCATTGTAGTACTAAACTTTAACATCACTGTTTATTAGCGGCGGACTCTACTGCCCTAGTGTTAAGAACATTGAGCCCTAGAGAACTAGCAGACACAAACATCATTTCCAGTATCACAAACTATTAATACATGACAAAGACTGAACTTAATACTAAAGCCACTTCTCAATCCAATACTTAAAGAAAGCAATAATGGAAAAGTAATGCTTTCACATCGTCCCTCTGTCACCCATTTCTGAATATCGTCCATAGATGATGTGATAAGCACTTTTACTGAGAAAGAGTTCTATATTAGACATTTCCCTTTTACTCCACACAGCAACGATACATGAAGTACTTCTCCATCTGACGGCCACATTCAGCACATACAACCCTCTCCGGTATGCCTCCTGCAGTCCCAGGAAGGATAAGGCGATTACAGTGATGAGGAGTGTGAAGTTGCTCCAAATAATCCTTCAGTGCTTGCAAAAACCAACACGTTCAATACTTCCCCTCCAAGTTTCAAACTCTCTAAAGCAAGTTAAAGCTGTATCTCCCTTTGCTCTGGCCATTTCAGTGGCCCCCTGCAGAAAATTGCCCATCCCTTATCGCTTCCGTCGAAGCTTAGCACAGTCATGACTTCACCCAGAATGGGGTCATCTTCCACACTCTTCCCGTGCTGCAACTTGGAGTATAGCATGCTCTCTACTCTTGCCCAGAAGAACCAGATGGAAGTGACATTTGGCCAGAAGTAACTGAACTTTCTTGTGCCGAAGGTAGTGATCATTTTTTGCATTCTCTCTTTGGCATTACTCTTCCCCACATAAACCATCTCTAAGGGTAAACTTGCAGCTTTTGCAACAGTTGATACAGCGGTTGTGAATGCTTGAATCCAGTCAATATCTTCACTTCCATAAAGGCATACGAACTTTCCTTCTGCCATCTGGTAGAATGGGAAAAATATTAGAACTTTAACATGGGGCCTTGGAAACAATAGGGATTCATTTTACAAATCGAGTTGTTCCTCCATTAGTGGAGAGAAATAAATTAGGTAGTAAAATTTGAGTTTAAATTAGATTTGAACAGTTTAGACGATATGTATGTGCGATGTATATGATGCGATAAATAAGAAAGGCATTACGGGGAAAAAACATCCAAGTATGTTTTTACCCATTCTAGCACCGCAGGATCAATGCCATCAACAAGTAGCTCCAGGCTCCAAATCTCTGACTTCCACAAGCTTTCCTCTTTTTCGTGAGTGAATGGGAAGGCCACGTTTCCCCATATCCAGATCATGTGAATCGCATTTGGAGATGACAATCTACCTTGTGGATCTAGAGCTACCACTATAGCTTTCTTTGTGAAATTCCAAACTTCTTTGATATACTTAATCACTGCTGGTTCAATGATCATAGGATCACGCACACTGTACCAAGCCATTAATGACTGCAAATGCTCGAACTTCTTTTTGCTTGGATCATTCCAGGTTGCTCTGTTCACAACTGGGATCCATACCATTTCATAGTGTGTCTCAGGCCTAGACCTTGCATCTTTATACAAGTTGTCAAGTATTATAATCTCTTCTTGTGAAAGATCAAGATCTGATATGAGAAGTAACACATGCTTCCTCCTTAGTACCTCGAGATTAACCTGTTAGTCCAGCAAGTGAAATGTTTTTAGAACTTGAGAGCATGTATGTTAGTATTTGCAGAAGATGATACGTTTTAGAACTAACCCTTGCTCTGTTAGAACCGTCTACAAGTGGGGGTGGATCATCCTTGGCGTAGATCAGTGCTCGGAGGATTTTCATGTTGTCTACGTGAGTTGTCTTGAAAAGACCCATAAGATTATGAAATGCCTCTATGTGTCTCTTGTCATCTGCATTTGGACAGGAAAACAATTGTAAAGCTAGCTTCCTGATCAAACTCTAAAGCATGTTTGGATTAAGAAGAATGAAGGAGGAGGATCTTTTTGATCCAATCAAAACCTACATAAATGTTTTTCCACAAGATATAAATGCTAAAAAAACATTTGAAACATCTTCAATATTGGAAATATACATTACTCAAATGCGTTAGAAATCTTTATTTGTCCCATTGGTAATGATACTGACCATACATTTAGTATTTAAGAACTGTGTTCACCTAAACTTAGATTCTTATACATTCTCAGTATAGAATAATTGTCCTGCAGAGAGTTGTTTTAATTAAAACGACAATATGCTAGTTAAAAACTCACCTATATATTGATGGCAGATTTCCAATTGGTTCCTGAGGTGCTCATATATACTGCTGACTTTATAGGCCAAGCTTGATAATTCCCATGACTCTGTGGTTGGTGAAATGTACCTGTAAAGCATTTTAAAACATCAGTTATCATCTTTAAACTGAAAGAGATTGAACCAATTTGAGAGATGAAGTTGCATGGCAGGTTACTCATTTCTCAAGCCTACAAGGCTAGCAATCTGAGTGGCACAAGCCACAATGCTTCTGATAGTCCA